>NW_026731641.1:0-96316 GCF_028476545.2 Physella acuta
AAATTGGCTGAAGCTAGACTAGAACCTGAAGTTTAAACTGGCACCTATATGTAGTGAAACAAGATAGTATGGTCGGATGGGAGAGCGTGTGACTGCTAATCCATAAGGGCCTTCATTATATAGAACTTACATATTATATATTACATCACAGCCTTCATTATATAGAGCTTACATATTACATATTACATCATAGCCTTCATTATCTATAACGTACATATTACATATTACATCACAGCATTCATTTTATAGAACTTACATGTTACATATTACATATTACATCACAGCATTCATTCTTTAGAACTTACATACTACTTATTACATCACACCTCGTGATACTGGTTCCACTCCAGTCACAAAAAGACCTTCTTGCAGTCAAGTCACAAAATGACCTGTTCCAATAAAGTTACAAAATGACCTGTTCCAGTCAAGTCACAAAATGACCTATTCAAGTCAAGTTACAAAATGACTTGTTCTAATCACCTAACAAAATGACTTGTTTCACTCAAGTCACAAAAAGACCTTCTTGCAGTCAAGTCACAAAATGACTTGTTCTTATCACCTAACAAAATGACTCGTTTCACTCAAGTCACAAAATGACCTGTTCCAGTCAAGTCACAAAAAGACCTTCTTGCAGTCAAGTCACAAAATGACCTGTTCAAGTCAAGTCACAAAATGACTTGTTCTAATCACCTAACAAAATGACTTGTTTCACTCAAGTCACAAAAATGACCTGTTCCAGTTAAGTCACAATGACCTTTTGAAGTCAATTAAAAATTGACTTCTTCCAGTCACATGTTGTATTAGTTGCAGACATGAAAATACATAAACTCTACTTCATCTATCAGAATTAATTCCGAGCGTCGATGCCCTTAATGGTCATTTTCCCCCCAGGGTTGGATTCGGAACAAAGTTTTAACACCAGCGACCCAGGACCGGATCACGACCGGAATTTGTTTTGTTGTTATTTTTAATCCGCCCAGCGCATGGACCTTGCACGTCTTTATAAGCCGAACACGATTTTTAGATCAAAATGTACCCCCCCCCCCCCCCTCCTACCTTCCCAACCGACATGGATATAAAACCGTAATGTAAGAAACTTTCCTTTGAGAGATCAATTTAAACACGTCTCGGTCGCATGTTTTTCTCTCTCTCTTTAAAATTATGATCAGCTGGTATAACACTGTCTTTTTGCAATTCAACGATATATGTATTTGGGGGTGGAGTTGGGGGACTTGAAGGGGGGGGGGGGTAGCAAGACGTGTTGGGGGATTAGTGTTGATGGGGCAGGGGAACGATTACGAGGGAGAACATTTAAGGAGTGGGGGGGGGGGGGGGGTAAGAGTCGAAGTGATTTGGCTTCAAATTGTGCCTTTTGTTAAAAAAATGTTTTTTTTTCTTTCCAAGTGAAAATTTAAATAGAAATAAAATGCGCTATTTAAAAAAAAAAAAGAAAGAAAAGTTTGATAGTGATTTGGCCTTAAATTGCTCCAATTGTTTTTTTTTCAAATAAAATTGTCTTTCAAAGTAAAATTTAGAATAAAAACAAAATGCGACGTTATAAAATAAAATTAAAAAAAAGAATCGGAAAAACCCCTAACACTCCCCCTTAAGACAGGCAAACAACTACCCTTTGTCGTACCGCGCGCTATAAAACAGGCGCCCAAATACAAAACGAAGACACCGCGTCCTTTTGCGTCTTCGCGATGCTAAGCCGAGTCTAAACATCGAACACTGTCGGTCCACATTTTTTTGGGACATTTGAAACCTCTGGGGGTAAAAAAAAAAGGGGGTCCTTGTTGAATGAACTTGGCGACCCCTGATTGTCTTGTGTCTGGGGTTGGGTGGGACCCCGTTTCTGTGATGTTTGCAGAATGGGATGATGCTGAAATCTGCTTTAAATTTGGGAGAGAATGGCTCAATTTTATTTAGAGGTAGAAGTGTAGGCGTGGTTGGATAACAAATAGTATGGCGAAATGCTTCTTCAAAGTAAAAAGAAAATGACTCTTTTGTGATAAGAAGACAATTGTTGGTTTATCTGCATAAAAATATGCTGAAATCTGCTTCAAATTTGGGAGAGAATGGTTCATTTTGGTTAATGGTAGCTGTGTAGGCTTGGCTATCAAAAATAATATGTTGAAATACTTCAATGTAAGAAGAAAGTGACTCTTTTTCGATAAGGAGACAATTGTTGTTTTATCTGCATAAAAAAAAAGTGATCCTCAAATTTGCTTCAAAGTTGGGAGAGAATGGTTAGTTTTGGATAAGGGTGCCAAAATAGGTGTGGTTGCCTAAAAAAATGTTGAAATGCTTCTTCAAAGTAAGAAGAAAATGGTTTATTTGAGATAAGCGCACTATTGTTTTTGTGTCTGCAAATCAAAATAGATGCTGACTTAACTTGACTTACTTGACTTATTCATCTTTGCTTCTTGTCGAACAATGGACCTCCACCATAACCTTCCATTTCATCCGATCCCCAATTTTGCAGTCTCCCAAGACATCCCTGTTGGCTTCAGTTCTTAGAGAAGACTCCGCCTTTAGGTCTGTCTTGGGCGCCCTCTCTTTCGCCTTCCCTGGGGGTAGATTTCTTTCGGTTGAGGGGGGGGGGGGATGTGGGGCGAAGAGATGCCCAGAAGAAACTCTGTTTAAAAGTGATGTTGAAATCTGCCTTACAATGTTTACCCACCTTGAAAATTTTAGCAGACACGCCTCTGAAATAAAAAAAAAACTAGTCTTAAAAAAAAACAAGTAAATAAAACCGATCACGAGCTTAAAGCTGAGAGCTGTGATAATGGAGGTTGTTAATTAGAACCTTCGAGACTCTGACGTTAATGGCGGCTCCCGCGTGTGGTCCGGTCGCAGAACGGAAGTGACGTGTACGACGGCGCGGCGGCGACGTCCGGGAGGTGAAGGGGTCGAGAGGCGGGGATCGAATGTCTGCCCAGACGGCGGCTGACATGGGAGAGACTTCACGAGATTCGACGAGACTTGACGAGGTTCGACGAGATTTCACGAGGTTCGACGAGACTTCACGAGGTTATACGAGACGAAATTTTTTTTTTGCCTAAGACATAATATTGTTAGCGTACATTATCCTTGTCTCGAAGTATTCCGCTATTGCTTAACTCTGCTGATCCTTCGACATAGGAGGACTGTTGTAGAATTACATTGAGAGCTATATCTTTCACTCATATTCCGATGTGTACATATTATAACATCTTTTTTGCGAAGTATGAAGAAGTGGGGGGGGGGGGGGGTGTAATGTAGCGGGACCATCGAAATGTAAAAAAAAAAGTTAGTCTTATTATTATGGTGGGGATAAAATTTTCCTGAAATCGGGGGAGCGTGGCTTGATGGTTGAGGGTTGAGAAAATGAAGGTAAAACGTGAATAGAAACATACCCTTTCACTGTGATCATCCAATCTGGTCCATCTATCAGTGTCCTCCTTTTTATTTATTTATTTTGTTATTTTTTATATACTTTTAAAAAAAATTCTGCTTTTTCTTCGTTCTTAACTCTAGTGTTGGAAGGGATTCCTTCCAACACAATTAAATATTACGTGTCAACTTGTTAAGCTACGATTTCAACCGGCCGCTTTTTTTTTCGATTTGCTTCCATAGCCTTTGCCCAACCAAGAACAAACTACAGACAGCAGTTGTTTAATTTTGGAGTTTGTCTCTTCTAAAAGAGTGGCTGTCCCCAGCTAACGAGCCTCATCTGGCCGGGGTTCGAACTCGGGACTTTTCGATTTAGCAACCATGAGCTTTATTTCGTTTTTCATGTTTATTTCATGAATATTTATTATAGGTCTAATTTTTTAAAGGATAAAACAAATAATTTCAAAGACACACTCTCGCATGGGGGGTCTTTAGAAATTATATACCATGAAAAGTTGGTATAAATAAAAAAAAAAAACATCTGATCAATTGCTTGTATTTCATGTCCCAGTTCGCCAAATGATTCCCGTTCTGCTTTATTCACCAAACAAAAATCACTTGCCTAACTTTATTTCGGTTGTAAATCTAGGTCAAAATTCCAGTGGAATTATCATAATAGATGAAGTTTTTCTTTAAATTTAATGTTTTTTTAAGTAGTATTTTTATTTAATAGATGTAGTAAAATATTTTTTTTTCTTTTCCTGCCAGGCCGTGAAACCGCGCAAGCAGCATCGTGGACATAGTACGATGTAGTAAAAAATTATTTTTTTTGTTTTGTTTTAGAATTTACATGTTTTTGAGTGGAAAAATTCGTAGTTTTTTTATGACAAAGGAAAGGGTTTCAAATTGTTGGCATCATATATTTGTTTAAATGTTTTTTCAAACCCACGTGGCAGTTATTATCACATTTGTTAGCTAAATATTTCGCCAGATTTTATTTTTGTTACGATGTAGTAAAATTATGACTGGCCAAGAAAGTAGTCGTGAAACTATTGTCAACTGAAAAATGTATTGCTTTATAAAATTTTACTATTGTATTAAAGTGCTTGGCTTTCTAGTAATAATTTTAATTATATAATGTTGATTATTGTAATATTTATAACATGTTACTGTCATTTCGTTAAAAAAACTTTTTATTTTAAATATTCATTATTGTGATACATTATTTTATGTTTTAACTTTTAATTAACATGATATTATTTATAATAACTTTTATTTAGGTTGCCTCCTTTTGTTTGTCATAGAGTGGCTTCCCTTGTGTTTATCAAATTGGAACTTCACAAAAATTCATCCGTACCGTTGCCTATGTGTCTACCTGGTGCTAAAACAAAAAAACTTGGAAATTTTTCAGGCAAGAACTCCAAGCTGTGGCTGAATACACCTGGAATCCCCCTACCTGCACTCTCGATGAGGGGGTGGGGGTTGGAGTAGAGGTCATAGAGTTCAAGGATACAACGGTTATAATTTAACTTCAGCGCAAGAGGAAATTACTGGTGCATTTTGTCTTTCATATTCATAGGAGAAATTGACACTTAATTAACGGCTTCAGTTAACAAAGAATACATACACATTACCACACGTATACGCACATGAAGACATGAACTAATTCACGTGTACGTGCACACATATACACACATATAAGAATACATACACAAGTAAAATCACAAACAGATAGTGCTCCGACACACACACACACACATATATAAACTCACACATACAAGAATACACGCATACAAACACACGCATGCAAACACACGCATGAACCATATAATAATCCTCATTAAAAAAAACTGGCTAAAAATTAATTACGCCTCATATTCTACCGTTTTATTCATTTTTTAATGAAAAAAAAAGGACTAAAATAAATTTTCGTGTTCAATTTACAAATTAATGTATTTTCACCTGTTTCAGAAAAAAAATAATGGTCTGGTAATTTTTCTTTTAACATGCGATTAAAAGAAAATCAATTCCCACAATCAAAGCGCCACCTACCAAAAAAAAAAAAACAAAAAAAAAAAACAACAACCCAGTCTTTAGAACAAACTTCAAACCTGCAAGCTTCTGGCTTTGTTTGTTCAAGGTTAGACACACCCACTTTAACTGGGCATTTCCGGTTCCGGTGGTAGAAAAATAGAATGTTGTTTTAGAGTCGGGTAGAATGTTGGCTGCTAGCTAGCTGCGGGTAGATTGTTGGCTGCTAGCTAGCTGCGGGTAGATTGTTGGCTGCTAGCTAGCTGCGGGTAGAATGTTGGCTGCTAGCTAGCTGCGGGTTGATTGTTGGCTGCTAGCTAGCTGCGGGTAGAATGTTGGCTGCTAGCTAGCTGCGGGTTGATTGTTGGCTGCTAGCTAGCTGCGGGTAGATTGTTGGCTGCTAGCTAGCTGCGGGTAGATTGTTGGCTGCTAGCTAGCTGCGGGTAGATTGTTGGCTGCTAGCTAGCTGCGGGTAGATTGTTGGCTGCTAGCTAGCTGCGGGTAGATTGTTGGCTGCTAGCTAGCTGCGGGTAGATTGTTGGCTGCTAGCTAGCTGCGGGTAGATTGTTGGCTGCTAGCTAGCTGCGGTTAGATTGTTGGCTGCTAGCTAGCTGCGGGTAGATTGTTGGCTGCTAGCTAGCTGCGGGTAGATTGTTGGCTGCTAGCTAGTTGCGGGTAGATTGTTGGCTGCTAGCTAGCTGCGGGTAGATTGTTGGCTGCTAGCTAGCTGCGGGTTGATTGTTGGCTGCTAGCTAGTTGCGGGTAGATTGTTGGCTGCTAGCTAGCTGCGGGTAGATTGTTGGCTGCTAGCTAGCTGCGGGTAGATTGTTGGCTGCTAGCTAGCTGCGGGTAGATTGTTGGCTGCTAGCTAGTTGCGGGTAGATTGTTGGCTGCTAGCTAGCTGCGGGTAGATTGTTGGCTGCTAGCTAGCTGCGGGTAGATTGTTGGCTGCTAGCTAGCTGCGGGTAGAATGTTGGCTGCTAGCTAGCTGCGGGTTGATTGTTGGCTGCTAGCTAGCTGCGGGTAGAATGTTGGCTGCTAGCTAGCTGCGGGTTGATTGTAGGCTGCTAGCTAGCTGCGGGTAGATTGTTGGCTGCTAGCTAGCTGCGGGTAGATTGTTGGCTGCTAGCTAGCTGCGGGTAGATTGTTGGCTGCTAGCTAGCTGCGGGTAGATTATTGGCTGCTAGCTAGCTGCGGGTAGATTGTTGGCTGCTAGCTAGCTGCGGGTAGATTGTTGGCTACTAGCTAGCTGCGGTTAGATTGTTGGCTGCTAGCTAGCTGCGGGTAGATTGTTGGCTGCTAGCTAGCTGCGGGTAGATTGTTGGCTGCTAGCTAGTTGCGGGTAGATTGTTGGCTGCTAGCTAGCTGCGGGTAGATTGTTGGCTGCTAGCTAGCTGCGGGTTGATTGTTGGCTGCTAGCTAGTTGCGGGTAGATTGTTGGCTGCTAGCTAGCTGCGGGTTGATTGTTGGCTGCTAGCTAGCTGCGGGTAGATTGTTGGCTGCTAGCTAGTTGCGGGTAGATTGTTGGCTGCTAGCTAGCTGCGGGTAGATTGTTGGCTGCTAGCTAGCTGCGGGTAGATTGTTGGCTGCTAGCTAGTTGCGGGTAGATTGTTGGCTGCTAGCTAGCTGCGGGTAGATTGTTGGCTGCTAGCTAGCTGCGGGTTGATTGTTGGCTGCTAGCTAGCTGCGGGTAGATTGTTGGCTGCTAGCTAGCTGCGGGTAGATTGTTGGCTGCTAGCTAGCTGCGGGTAGATTGTTGGCTGCTAGCTAGCTGCGGGTAGATTGTTGGCTGCTAGCTAGCTGCGGGTAGATTGTTGGCTGCTAGCTAGCTGCGGGTAGATTGTTGGCTGCTAGCTAGCTGCGGGTAGATTGTTGGCTGCTAGCTAGCTGCGGGTAGATTGTTGGCTGCTAGCTAGATGCACTGTGTGACATCTCGAGTATTATCTAATAGATCTTATCCGGTAATGAATTAAAATGTTCTGTTAACGTGGCGTGTTCATGGACAAATTTAACCACGAAACCAATTCACTCACCTATCAACCCCCATCCATCCGTCAACTCATCCACACACAATTCCTTAAACATGGACCCACACAGCCACACCCATCCACTAACACATCCACCCACACATCCACACACACATCCACCCACACATCCACCCACACATCCACCCACACATCCACCCACACATCCACCTACACATCCACCCACACATCCACACACACATCCACCCACACATCCACCCACACATCCACCTACACATCCACCCACACATACTTAAACATGCACTCACACATCCACACCCATCCCACACATCCACGCACACATCCACCCACACATCCACCCACACATCCACCCACACATACTTAAACATGCACTCACACATCCACACCCATCCAACCACACATCCACCCACACATCCACTCACACATCCACCCACACATCCACCCACTCATCCACTCACACATCCACACACACATCCACCCACTCATCCACTCACACATCCACCCACACATCCACCCACACATCCTTAACCGCAGAAAAAAGTCCGAAAAAAAAAACACTGCACCGGTCGCAACGGGTTTATAAGGTTAACCCAAGTCGCCATTAATGATATACAGTAAAATGAGATCCGAACTCGCGACTCCCATGTTACCAGCCCACCACTCGACCACCCAATTCCGCAACCTAGAAACCAACCAACAAAAATCACTGGGGATTAAATATGCATTAAGCCAACACGGAACAGCACTTAAGAAAATGAGTATCGTCAGATTAGTATGTTGAACTAAGCCCCCCCCCCCCCCCCCCACATACCACATAGTGACCTAACTTCTTGACAAAGTGCCCTATAGTCACATAAGTAGCCGGAGTTGATTGTATCTGTCACGCTTGATTGAACACGACATGAGGACGTACATGCGCACGCCTGTTTTTGAAATTTTAAATTTCACGTCATCAAAGTCGCTCGCTGACTGCTAACTAACAAGGTCATTTTATTTTGTCGGTTAAGATACATTCTTCGAAGCAATTTATAAGCTTTTTTTTATTTAGTTCACAATGTCTATCATTCTGTTTGTGTTAACACCCCAGGGCTTTGGCGTGGTCGGGTAGGTAAACCGAAAAGTCTCGAGTTCGAACCCCCGGGCAGATGAGTCTCGATAGATGGGGACAGCAACCCATTTAGGAGAGACAACTCCAAAATCAAACAACTGCTGCCTTGGTTGGACAAAGGCTATCAGTGTTTCCTCCAGACTAAAAGAAACTCTGAAGGTTATGGAGGCGAATCCAAATATTAAAGCAGGCTGAAATGATAGTCAACGGCCTATTATATGACGCATAACAAGTTGACACGTATCAGTGGCGTAGCCAGGATCGTCTCAAGGGGAGGGGGTTCCAATTTTTACCCGGGGACAAACTTTCGATTTGCATCCCCCCCCCCCCCCTCAAATTTTCGATTTGCACCCCCCTCAAACTTTCAAAAAGGGCCCCTATTTGCCTTGGGCCCATATGCCTTGCTTACGCTAGCTTTACGGTAGCTACGCCACTGAATATTTTAAAGGCTGGTCACATCCATTTTATTAGTTTAGAAAATGTTTAGAAAAAAAAAACAATTTGTTGTATGTTTGTTATTTCCCTTTATATTATTACCAAGGGAGGCTACCCTTAAATATGTTTAAAAATTCATTAACATACAAAGAAATTAAACAGACACAAATTTTAAAATGTCATCTTCATTATATAAAACAATATTTTTATTTATCGTACTATTTAAGCGCTAGATCAGTTTTTTAGCTATATATTTTAAAATGCAGCAGAAGGTTCTAAGGTTTAATAAAGTAGTATTTTTGTTAAAAAGAAAACAATTTAACAAATGAAATGTATCAGGATGTAATTAATCTCCTCATCATTTACTGTTAAGCTTCAAGGTATATTTAGATCTAGTTTTTTCTTTACATTTAGACGTTTTGTATTAGATCTATGTATAAGTAAACCATCTTAAATGAATGAAAGCAGGCTACAAGTAAGAAAGAAATATTACTATTGTAAATCTGTGTCAGTCCTCACAAGCCGATGATGAAAACTGTAATACTAAAGCGAACACACAACTGACGCTATAAATTACGTGTCTGAGGCGAAAAAAAAATTAGATCTAGTAATTTTCTATGAAATAATATTTATTCTTAAAAATATACTAATATTTCGCACACAAATTTAAACGTAATTTAGCTAGCTCTGCAATGATATAATTAGTAATGAAATAATATAACTATACGACTATCCCAATCTTCTTTAGAAGCCAATAACTTTTTTTTTCTTTCTTGACGGACACCACTGGCTCAGGAGGTGTCTCCCATAGCCGGGCAGTTCTCAGCACGACCAACTCCGACCGTCTAGTACCCGGCTCCTTCCGAAGAGCCTGGTACGTCGGACTCCCAAGTCCCCCACATTTTAGCGTGGGGGAGGTGAGGTGCACGACTGCCGGGAACCAAAAGGAGTATGCTCTCGACCCTAACCAGATATTTTGACTTTAAGCTGCGGCCTTCACGTGGCTTCGGAAGAGTGCCACTAGTCGGACCAAGCTCATGACCCCCCCTAGTGGGTGCGGAATGGCTAGTGGTAGCCAACAGCAGCTAGAGGTTTTTGATCTGGCCGAACGCCCCCCATGATCAAGCTGGGTACCAGGCGGTAGGACGACGTCCCGCGTCTGGTGGGTGGGGAAGGAAAGCCTGGCGAGAGCCGGCGGAAGTAGCGACCGATGTGTGGGAAACTCTTGTGGTCGGAGTTTGCTACAATGAGACCTGCCTGGCTAATGGAAGTCAACCTTCTGAGCCGGTTTCCGTATAAGGAAGGAAGGAAGTACCCGGCTCCACCGTAAGAAGTTAATAACTAAAAAAAGCTCATCACTCCGGTTAAATTAATGCATACTGACCGATAGAGAAATGCATTCTGAATAAAATAACATTCCTCATTTTAAGCGTCTGTTAGCTGTCCGTATACTCTCTACCTCACCGAGTCTCAATGTTCTCTGATGTGTGTTTCGATCCTGATTAAAGTTGTTTTTTTCTTTATAATATTTTTAAAGAGTTTTGAAAATAAAATAAAATAATTATTAAAATGTGTGCATATAACTAGAGAGCCGCATCTTGACATCATCTACATACCCTAACCATCACAAACTCCACATAACATACACATCCCACACAAACCTCACACTCCCACACAACTCGCCCCCCCCACACCCCCCCTACACACCTGCCTTAGAAAGACTCTATTCTCCCACCTGGTGTCCGGGTTTGCCTCATGTTGTAAGACCTACATATGTTAATCCAGCTAGTGTTAATCCCTGTTAAGACATTAATCTGCGGGTATTCCTCGTCTAGGATTAAACATCTTTATTTATAACTTTGCTGTGTATACTTTAAAATTATCACTCCCTACATAATAATACAAATATCTGAAAATATTTCTTTAAAACATTCCAGTATATTCGTTATACAGTCGAGCTTCAAGTTTCGAACCTAATATGATAACGGGCGAAGGTTGAAAATATGTAAGTTCGTAAAACGATACATGCTTTCTATAAAGTCACGAAATAGGTAGGTAATAATCTGATCTTATATGTAACAAAAACAGTTATAATAAGTAAACATAAACGCACACACCCCCCACACCCTCCTTCGGACTGTTTTAAATGCCGCTCACCGGAGATAAATATCTAAAAGAAAAACCGGGTAGCCTTTGGTAAAGAGAAGCGAGCTAAAAGTTACCAGAATTGTCCGTGTAACGGGTACCAAAGGCTAGTAACATAAAAGACCACATATCAAGCCCCCCCCCCCTACCCCAACCCACATTGTTACGCTTCAAGTGCAAGTTCAAAGCTGCTTACACATCTTACATACACAAAACCACAGTTACCTAAACACCTCACATGTAAGACGGTAATTACTTATGCATCGCACGTTGTCTTTATCCCTGTTCCCCCCCCTCCCCCCGCCCCTAAACACACACACAGCTAGCCTCAAGTTCACAATTATCTGTCTTTTTTGTATGAAATGGGGCCACTTTGTTAAAAATGTAGTCGGGCCAACATTCCTTGGCCACTTCAATACACTTGTAGTAGGGCGGTATAACTCGGCTAAGCCATTACATATTTAGTAGGACTGACATTTTTTGGTTATTTTACTGCACCTGTTATATGGCCAGCACAACATTGGCCACATTCCTGTAATCAGACCAAAATTCCTTGGCCACTTCATTTCACATGTTAGATGGCCAGCATACCTTGGCCACTTCATTACACATGTAATAGGAATGGCATTCCTTGGCCTCTTCATTACATATGTAGGATGGCCAACATGCCTTGGCCATTTTACTGCACATGTTATATGGCCAGCATACAATTGGCCACTTGATTAGACATGTAACAGGGCTGGGATTCCTTGGACACTTTATTACACCTATAGGATGGCCTTCGTACCTTTGACACTTCATTACACATGTAGGATGGCCAGAATACCTTGGCCACTTAATTACACATGTAACAGGACCAGCATTCCTCGACCATTTCATCTTTAGAGGGCCAACATACCTTGGCCATTTCATCTCTAAGAGGGAGGGTCAGATACGTTGGCCATTTCATCTCTAGGGGACCAGAATATCTTGGCCACTTGATAGCACCTGTTGGATGGCCAGCATATACTTGGCCTTTTTCATTACACCTGTAGTTAGACCAGCATACTTTGGCCATTTCATCTCTAAGATGGAGGGCCAGCATACCTTGGCCACTTGATTACATCTGTAGTAGTTCTAGCATACTTTGGCCATTTCATCTCTAAGAGGGCCAGCATACCTTGGCCACTTGATTACACCTGCAGTACTACCGACATTCCTCTGCCCCTTCATCTCACCTGTAGCCCCTATTTAGTCACCTATCCCGACCAGATGTCTGTTTTAACATGCAAATTGACCAGGTTAAGTCAAACAAGCGAAAGTGGTGTAGCCTTGACCATGACCTTCATGAAAGAGGTCACGTCGTTGTACTTTCACGTCTAAAAATAGCGTGTGTGTTTATCTCGAAGAATGTGTCGTGTAGATTCTAGATAGATAAAGATTAATGCAAATCTAGCATCAAAATTGAAACGCAACATGCGGAAGCTAACCCTTATAAATAAAATGAGCTGTAGACTATTTTAAGTCCAAATATTTTCTAGTCCATATCAGAATTAATCGGTGGGACTAACCAACTTTAAGTGTAACTGAATAGGCTTAAATTCCAGAAGAGGAAGTAACAATCTAGAATCGTTGGCTTAAAATGACGCTTTGAAACCAAGGTGAGACCCGGTACGGGGGGGTGAGGGGTGGGGGGTGGATCACATAAGCCACGGGACTTATGGGTTTCCACGGCCCGTGCTTTAATAGGGGTCATTGACCCGTGAAGAAAAGAAAGAAAATACCAACCCCGTCCCCGGGGTTAATTAATTCATTTTGTGAAGTCTGACACCTTGGGCTGTCTGTTATCTGTCTTAGGGGTGGGGGGGGGGGGGGGGGGGAAGGGACAAGCCGGGAGGGGGGGTGAGGAGGAGAAGAGTGTAGTGTGAGAGGTCACGTGGTACGTAAATTATTGCAAGCACGCGCTGCGCCTGTCATGTTGGGTCATCTTTGAAGGTTTTGTACTTGGGAGCTTTGTGAGGTACGAGATGTGTGAGGTACGAGTTGTGTGAGGGACGAGTTGTGTGAGGGACGGGTTGTGTGAGAGACGGGTTGTGTGAGGGACGGGTTGTGTGAGGGGCGGGTTGTGTGGGGGACGGGTTGTGTGAGGGACGGGTTGTGTGAGGGACGGGTTGTGTGGGGGACGGCTTGTGTGAGGGAAGAATATGTGAGGGGACGGGTTGTGTGAGGGACGGGTTGTGTGAGGGACGGGTTGTGTGAGGGACGGGTTGTGTGAGGGGACGGGTTGTGTGAGGGACGGGTTGTGTGAGGGTACGAGTTGTGTGAGGGACGAGTTGTGTGAGGGACGGGTTGTGTGAGGGACGGGTTGTGTGAGGGACGGGTTGTGTGAGGGACGGGTTGTGTGAGGTACGAGTTGTGTGAGGGACGGGTTGTGTGAGGTACGAGTTGTGTGAGGGACGAGTTGTGTGAGGGACGGGTTGTGTGAGAGACGGGTTTGTGTGAGGGACGGGTTGTGTGAGGGGCGGGTTGTGTGGGGGACGGGTTGTGTGAGGGACGGGTTGTGTGAGGGGACGGGTTGTGTGAGGGGACAGGTTGTGTGAGGGACAGGTTGTGTGAGGGACAGGTTGTGTGAGGGACAGGTTGTGTGAGGGACGGGTTGTGTGAGGGACGGGTTGTGTGAGGGGCGGGTTGTGTGAGGGGACGGGCGATGTGAGGGACATTGACGGGCGAATGAGGGGGTGGGGATGGCCGTGTGAGGGGGTGAGGAGGGCCGTTTGAGGGACATGGACGGGCGGTGTGAGGGGGTGGGGAGGGCCGTTAGGGGTTAGGGAGGGACGTGTGAGAGGTAAAAGAGATTGTTGTGAAGGACAATAACTGACGTGTGGGGGAGTTAAAGAGGGTGGTGTGTGTCACAAATGAAGAAAGAAGAAAGAGCAACTATGTACACACATGTATGTCATGTTTCTATAATCAAGATTAATTTACCTAGAAATCTTTACATATATATATATATATATATATATATATATATATATATATATATATATATATATATATATATATATATATATATATATATATGTATATATGTGTGTGTCTGTGTGTGTGTGTAGGCTATAAATGTTTTTAGCTGCCAGTGACGTCAGCTGTTTTGAATCCGTGGTTGTCAATTTAATGGAGTATTACCTCAGCTGACTACTGTACAAGTATGGTCAACAGACTCAAGGAATCTATTTATGGACTTTAAAGTAAATTGACTCGATTAGATTTAACAGGTGTTTTTTTTTCGTGTGAGGGGATAGGGAGGGTTGTGTGTGAGGGACGGGCGGTGTGTGGGACGGGTGGAGTGTGAGGACGGGCGGTGTGTTGGACGGGTGGAGTGTGGGACGGGTGGTGTGTGGGACGGGTGGTGTGTTGGACGGGTGGTGTGTGGGACGTGTGGTGTGTGGGACGGGGTGGTGTGTGGGACGGGTGGTGTGTGGGACGGGTGGTGTGTGGGACGGGTGATGTGTGGGACGGGTGGTGTGTTGGACGGGTGGTGTGTTGGACGGGTGGTGTGTGGGACGGGTGGGTGTGTGGGACGGGTGGTGTGTGGGACGGGTGGTGTGTGTGACGGGTGGTGTGTGGGACGTGTGGTGTGTGGGACAAGAACTGGCGGGTTTGAGGGGTTAGGGAGGGTCGTGTGTGAGGGACGGGTGGTGTGTGGGACGGGTGGTGTGTGGGACGGCTGGTGTGTGGGACGGCTGGTGTGTGGGACGTGTGGTGTGTGGGACGGGTGGTGTGTGGGACGGGTGGTGTGTGGGACGGGTGGTGTGTGGGACGGGTGGTGTGGGACGGGTGGTGTGTGGGACGGGTGGTGTGTGGGACGGGTGGTGTGTGGGACGGGTGGTGTGTGGGACGGGTGGTGTGTGGGACGGGTGGTGTGTGGGACGGGTGGTGTGTGGGACGGGTGGAGTGTGGGACAAGAACGGGTTAGGGAGGGCTGTGTGAGGGGGGCGGGTAAGGCCGGTAAGTGAATGCATTGTGAGGGGCCTGGGGAGTGTGAGGGATGAACGTGTGAGGCCGTGTGAGGGCTAGGGAAGGATGTGTGAGGGACAAGTGAGGGTATTGTGAGGGGCCTGATCGTGTGAGGGCTAGGGACCTTGTAGTGGGACCTGGTAATGCCGTGTTTTTTTTCTCCATGGCAGCATCGAAGTGTGACTTCAGACTATATGAAACGCCATCCTATTCTAGTCGACTTTAAGTTAAGATTAGGATTAGGTTTAGGACATTACTAAGATCCCATTACCGAATAAGGAGGCTGGAATATTTTAGAAATGCATGTCGTTAAGGCAAAAGAAAAAAAAAAATTAAAAAGGGAGATAAATTAGTTGGCGTAGGACGACAAACACCCCGAGTTGCCTGTCCTTGGGTGTGGGTGGCAGATTGTATAAGGGGGAGGGAAGAAATGTGTCTTCCACGAGGCAAGAGTGGTCACCCCCTTTTCAGTAAAAAGTGGATTTGCGCAAGGATGAAAAAAAAATATTGCTAGTTATGGATAGGGGAGGGAAACATGTCTCAAGTTAGTATTTAGTCAGTTAGTCACGGACACGACGAAGATAGTTGGTGAAAATAGCTTAATCATGGGGGTAGGCGTGGTCGGCGTGGTCGGGTCTGCAAAGCTCATGACTGCGAAAATGTCCCTAGTTCGTACAGTTTCTTCCAGGCATCTCCGCCCTCCCCCCCCCCCCCCCGAGCGAAATGGAATTTATATAGAAAATATATACTTTTGACAGTGTCCGCCCCCCCTCCCCCCCCGAATATTGTTGTCCCCCCCCCCCCCCCCCCCCCCCCCCCCCCCCCAAATAATATTTCAAGTGCACTCCCGGAGAAAAAAGTCTGGTAGAAACACTGAGTTAAAACCTGTGGGCAGATGAGGCTCGATAGCTGGGGACAGCAACCCATGTAGGAGAGACAACTCCAACATAAACTAAGTGCTGCCTTGCAGTTTGTTCTTGGTTGGACAAAGGCTAGCAAATCCAAAAAGAAAAGCAGGCTGAAATCGGAGTCAACGGCCTAAATGGCCCATACAAGGTTGACTCGTTATATTTGTGTTGGATAAAATCCCGTCCAACATCATAGTAAAGCACGAAGACGCTGGATTATGTTGAAATATAATTTTGAAAGAAACCCTTACCCTAGCCGTGACTCTAACCCCAACTCTAACACTCACTCTAACAACACTACAATCACATTTAAATTTTACACGGTAAAGCTCATGGTTGCTAAACCGAAAAGTCTCGAGTTCGAACCCTCGGGCAGATGAGGTTCGTTAGCTGGGGACAGCCACTCTTCTATGAGAGACAACTCCAAAATAAAACAACTGCTGCCTTGTAGTTTGTTCTAGGTTGAACAAAGGCTGTGGAAGCAAATCCAAAAAGAAAAATAGGCTGAAATCGGAGTCAATGGCCTCAATCGCGCATAACCAGTTGACACGTATACTTAAAATTGTATTGGAGGGGATCCCTTCCAACACTAAAAATTAAGAACGAAGAAGAAGACATTTTGCCTTGCACTTTCCTTAAGGCTTTTCAAACTTTGTACAAGAACTGCTATTCTGATTCCAATTTGATGTAGGTTGGCACAGTACGCCAAATCACCGCAAATTCCTGCGGCAAGTTGTTTTTATTTTAAAAATATAATACAAAAATGATCCGAAGAAGGAGAAATACTAAAAATAGATGTTGCGCCATTCACTTAAGCGCGGGAAGCACTGACGTCATTAATATTGACATAGCTCATAGAATAAACAAAAAGATATAAAGCAATCATACACTATTATGTATTGCATACATAACCTTATATGTATCCCTCTTTAAACACACGTCACGTATGTGCTATATCACCTTAAGGCGTTAACTTCTTCCGTCTAATCTGTTAAATAAATGGAGTTATGCCCCATTTGTACAGGTTATATTGATACGGTTATGGCCCTTGAAGAGTTTTCTTAAAAATACGCAAATAGGGTATCAGAGAAAATGTGTTTGCACAGTATTAAATATAAGCCAGCAAATGTGATGTGTGCTTTTCATGTTACACAATGCAAATTTAAATATGTGTGAAGCGCCAAAGAGAAGTGTGCAGTTAATGTAGCTTAATTTACACGCCTTTCACTTCATCACACATTAGACGAAATGCACATGATATACGTTTCCAAAACTTCTTTTTTACAGTTGTTTGTTTGCTTGATTAAGTTCCACTTACTGATTCCGGAACTTCACCAGCTAATCACTGTCTGGCTTTGAACGATATTATATATATATATATATATATATATATATATATATATATATATATATATATATATATATATATATATATATATATATATATATATAAACGAAAATTAAGAGAAGAAATCTACCTTTATTATCTTGTAATAGATGGCGATCACATCATAGCTGGTCACTCTTTCGAGTCAGGCCAGACCAGCAAGCAAGGTAAGTTTAGACACAGTTTAGAGTCACTAATATGTAAGCCGGCCCCAGGTAAAAGGGGACTAGATTATAGTAATCAAAATAAAAGGTCGCAGATTTAAGAGGTACCAAAATTATTTGGCCCATGTTAAGAGTTGCTTAGGTTACATTTTTTTCTAAGAAAAGAGGTCCTTAGATATTAAGGCCCCGGATAAAACGTCTCTAGATTAAAGCACCCAGATAATAGGACCCCAGATTAAAGGACCCCCAAACTTATATGACCCCAGTTCAGAAGTTCACATATTAATTTTTAAAATAAGAGTTCCTTATATAAGAAGGGCCATGGTAAAAGGACCCCAGATTAGATGGCTTAAGATTAGATATCAGCTGATCGATGGCCAGCGATAAAAGGTTTGAAAATTTAAGGACTCAAAGTCAGCTGCAAGTAACACAGACTGGAGAACATTAGTTCACACGACCCATCTACACACAGAACTCCCCCCAGCCCGTTACATTTGTTAGCATGCAAACTAACCCTTACCCGTATACGGGAACAACAAATTATCTCCCCGTTGTATCGTCGGATGAAGATTTATGCCCCCGCGCCGCCTCAATTTATGCGAGTGGTGTCCTTGTGCCCCCGAGGTCTACCCCTCTGTTTATGACTCTAATCTATCCCCCCATGGCCCCGGACAATACCGTGGGTTCACGCTTAGCAACGCACCGCGCAGCATCGAAATTTCACACCAAGTCAGATTTAGAGTGTAGAGGCTGGGCCGCAGTGAAGGAAGTGTTGGGTTGGGTTGTCGCCCTTCACTGCGTAAACCATGTTGTGCGTGATGCTCTCCCTTGGGGGTTGAGAGCTTAGACACATAGGAGACCCAGTGGACCTACCAAGTGGATTAAACTCTACCCCGGGGGTAGGGGTGGGGTGGCTAGGTGGTGGGGGGATGTCGGAGGTGTTAAATTACTGGGTAAAAAGATGGATGGATATGTAAATAGCAGGATGAGGAAAGCAGGGTTTAAGATGGCATGCGTTATGCAGGAGCTAGCAAAGACATGTATATATATATATATATATATATATATATATATATATATATATATATATATATATATATATATATATATATATATACATATTAAAATAGATAAGTATATACATATAAGGCATAAATATATATATATATATATATATATATATATATATATATATATATATATATATATATATATATATATATATATATATATATATATATATATATATATATATATATATATATATATATATATATATATATGCCAATGTACATATATACATGTAATAATTAATGTTTCTCAAATTTATAAGCGGGGCTATATCGTAACCAACGAAATCCGAGGAACTCAACGAAACCGAGACAGCTTTTTCTAGTATAGAAATCTATAAAAATCCAAAAAACGACACATGACACTAAGCTTTTTTAACAGGATTAAAAAAGTTGTAACGTTTTACTGTATCAAATCCAGTCCGCCCATTTTTGTATATATGCTTACGTAATCCCGTAATCCCTCGCCAAACTACGCGATATTTCAGAAACAACAAACAGGGGCATACCATCACCCACCCTCAACACCTGTAGTTAGCCAACACGGTGGCTGGTTTAGCTGTCATAAGCCTTGGTCACACTTGTCAAAACGTTGAAAGGGATTTAACTCTAATCCTACCGTTGACCTGTTCACTCCCTTTGCAAAACTTTTCTTTTTTTAAATTTTATTTCAATTGTAGAGTTGAAAGAAAAAAAGTGATGTTTAAATTACCGTTGAACTAAAGGTATAAAAAATACGAATCAAATACCCAACATATGTATATTTTTTGTTTCGCTTTATATTCTCACGTATCAAACTAGCTGGTCACCTAAGCTTTAATGAATAAAATTATGGTTCTAAAATCGTATACAGAACACTGATCTAAAAGCATGAAATTTGAAGTTCTGTTATTAATATGGAAAAATAAAAGTGAAATTTCAAAGATGTGGCATGTTGTGAATTTCTATATCAATTCTTAAAAAAATAGTATACGTGTATATCTTGGAATTAGTTAAATGCACAGATTGATTAAAAATAATTATTAATAAAAAATAATCAACACAAGTAAATACAATTACCAGATGGGGACCATATTTGTAAGACAGGCTCTAAGAGAGGCTCTAGGACAGGTTCTAAGACAGGTTCTAAGACAGGTTCTAAGACAGGTTCTAAGACAGGTTCTAAGACAGTCTCTAAGACAGGCTCTAAGACATTCTCTAAGACAGGCTCTAGGACAGGTTCTAAGACAGGTTACAAGACAGGTTACAAGACAGTCTCTAAGACAGTCTCTTAGACAGGCTCTAGGACATGCTCTAAGACATGTTATAAGACAGTCTCTAACACAGTAACTAGGACAGTCGCTAAAAAATATCTAAGACAGTCTCTAAGCCTATCCCCTAAACGGCGCGACGGGCTAAAAATAAACGTGTATCGGGTAATGAAGATTTATTAGATTAATTGCCGGCTCCACATCAGTCCTGCTCGCTAATTGTCTGCCTTTCATCTTTGTCATCAACAGATTACTAAACTCTCTCTCTTCCTCTCTCCCTCTCTCTCTTTCTCTCTGTCATTATCTCCCTCTTTCTCATGCAGTTATACCGGAAGTGGAGTCTTGCACAGAACAATTAATTAGGTTTTCACTAAGAACCTATTTAAAAACCATAGATAACTCCAGGTTTTCTATATACTTAAAAAGGCGATGTATGTTTACTGATATATGTTAGTAATACGATTAATGGTGTTAATCAACGATGAATGGTTGTTTATTTTTAATTATGTAATAAATTGAACGAACTATTTTTCAGTTAACTTTATTTAGCCATTTTTTTAATATTTATATTTAGCAATCATATAGCCTCCATATATATATATATATATATATATATATATATATATATATATATATATATATATATATATATGGCTAATATAAACTTATATACATAATACATTCATTTTTGAGTAATACCACGAACTCAGCAGCATTAAGTAGGTCAAATAATTTAATGACGTCACACAAATGGCAAGATGGCGGCGACTGGTCTAAACTAAATCAAAAAACTTCAAACCGAAACTCAAATTTACTACTAGTGATGTCTATTTTAAAACCCCATGATCGCTGAATTAAAAAAAACGATCTTAAGAGTAAATGTTGTTCCTTCTGTGTAAGATTCTGGATAAAATTTTATTGTGAATAAAACAGTTATGGTTCTTGGTTCAAAGAGATGAAGGCGAACATACATTTTCTTACGGTAGACTTTTATATGAGGGTAATTGTTTCAGGACTGGGGCGAATACTGGGGGGGGGGGGGGGGGAAGTGGTATGGCGTATGTTAAGAACAGCATTACAAGTAGAAAAAAAAAATTATTAATACAATTTTCTTTTAAGACAAGCTTTTATGTAATTATGCGCTAAAAAGAGGAAAGTAAACTTTTTTTTTTAAATTAATTTGAAAGAATACTTTGCCATTTAAATAACTGTAAAGCAGGGGTTCCCAACCCTGTGCCCGCGGGCGCCATGGCGCCCGCTGAACGATTCGTATGTGCCCGCCTCTTACTATTCGACAGAGACTGAATTTTTTTCATAAACATTATTTTAAAATATGATTTATTTTTATTCATTTGTTACAGTTTTAATTTTTTTTTTGACTGCCTAGGTTTATTAAATATGTTCGATACTTGTCCCAACTTGTCTAGCGGCGAGCCAGACTGCACTATTTACGATAGCCTGGAACGGCTAGTGCCATTTTCACATATATATTTTGAAACATTTTTGTTTATTATTTATAAATACATTATGACTATAAGAAAATAAATTATGGGAAAATGACAAGTTATGGAAGGAGTTTGTCGATTTAAAATAGGTGGTGCCCGCCACCCGACCGATATTTTAGAATGTGCTCTAGAGTAAAAAAAGGTTGGGAACCCCTGCTGTAAAGAAAAGATCGCTTCTTAAATTTTAGCAAAGGGAATTAATAGATAATATAGTGAACCACGCTTTTTCTTAAATGTCATTAATGTATGATGCATCTCCATCTTAAATGTCATTTTGTTTGTGTATGGTATATACGCCAGCTACATTAAACGGCATTTCATTTATGCAGGGTGAATGGTCAGACTCAATAAAAGCTGCACGTGACGTCACAGTTAAGTCCCCTTGTAAACAACCGCCATTTTGGGTCTCAACAAAATTCACAATGGTGATTTGCTGTGTGAAAGGTTGTTGTACTTGAAGTGGAAATTCGAATGAATTTTCATTTTAGCGGGGTATATGATCAAGTTTAATGGCATAAAGTTTATATTTAGCGCATAATCTTCCATATATATTGAGTATGTATTTTCTATAACTATCTTACTAATATGAAAATGTAACAATATAAATACTACTAAAAATATTTGAAATATCACTTTCTGTTGTCATAGCTAGGATTTTTGAAACAAAGTCTTTCGTCAGCTCTATAAATAGCTCTATAGAAAAACAAAATAAAAATTCTCCATTATTCTAATGGAAACAAATATCTATTAGATATCTATTAGATATACCTATTTCACCTTTTCCCTCCCCTTCTCCCGCTTTTCCCGCGATCACGTTTCCTCTAGCGCGAGCCGAGAAGACGAGTACTCAGCTGATAGCCTTCACCGCACGTGTCTGTGTGAGGCGCCAATGGCACGGTGTGATTGCCGTGAGCGGCTGGTCTCTGGTCTAAGTCTGGATGAGTTTCCTCCCCTGTATGTTTGAGTTGAGGTCGAGTTGCCGGCCCTTGAGTTAATATTTTTTTTCCCTTTTCCGGAATATTGAGCTCGGTTATACACGATTACACAAATTGTTGGTATTTTGTGTAAGCTATACACGATTACACAATTGTTGGTATTTTGTGTAAGCTATACACGATTACGCAATTTTTGGTATTTTGTGTAAGCTATACACGATTACACAATTTTTGGTATTTTGTGTTAGACTATACATGATTACACAATTTTTGGTATTTTGTGTAAGCTGTACACGATTACACAATTGTTGGTATTTTGTGTAAGCTGTACACGATTACACAAGTGGTGGTATTTTCGTGTAAGCTATACACGATTACACAATTGCTGGTATTTTGTGTTATGCAATAAACAGTTAAATTTTTTTTTGGTATTTTGTGTTAGACTATACACAATTACATAAGTTTTCGAATTTTGTGTAAGCTATACACGATTACAAAACTGTTGGTATTTTGTGTTAGGCTATATACAATGACAAAATATGTTAGGTTATACGCGATTTCACAATTGTTGTATTTGTATCACGTATTTGAGACGTACGTCGCCGTTTTTTTTAAATATTTAACTGGCATTTCACACCAACGCTAATCACGTTGTCGCAATATCTATACCTAACATGAGGCCTATTTTTAATGCTAATCCAGAACAAAACCCCCAGCCAAACTCTAACTTATTGACCATAGCCCTGACCCTATCTGTAACCCTAATATTTTCCAGGTTCTAAAAATAGTTCTAAATCTAGCTCTATCACAAAAGATATGAGCAGAAAAACTACAGTTTTTTTTTTATTTTTTTTAAAGGAAAAATTTACTGTAAAAAGTACATGTCTGACACTTTCAAAAAGTGTACCTGATTGCTCCCATAGCTTCAAGGTCAGGGTAATCCGTGCGAGTTGCATGCTGGGACAAATTGGATTGTCATCGAATTACGCCCCGGACGCCTGACGCAACCCCCTCCCCCCCCCCCCACCTACACACTTCCCCCTATTTAACAGGTGTGGGTTATGCGTGTGGAGCTGTCAAAATAAACATGCGTCCTGTCACTTCCGGTAATTGGCCAACAGGCAGGTCACGTGATGTTGGCGTCAAACACCTGATTGGCTGATTATTGAGCATCGGTACGCGTGCAAATGTGGGGTAAGGGGGAACTTGGCAGTGGTACAGTTAACCCTCTCCTCTCCTGAGGTGAGGGGGGAGGAGGGTGTTATATAATAGATTTAAGTGGGTAGATCATAATATCGAATCAGGCGCTTTCGTAGCGCCCCGACGGTCATGTGATATGGAGAACCCTGGGCTACAGTGTGAGAACTATAGCACCTACATACATTTTAAGGAGCACCCTATAATGAAGACACGGCGAGTCGCTACATTTAATGATTAAACCGAACCAGGGGGGCACTCGGCGCCCTGACGTAGAGTAACGGTAGCTCCTCAGAGCGACGCCCCTCACATACTGTCAGTCGACTAGTTCGTGTTCTACCTCACCATTACCGAGAGTTATTAACGTACCCTCAAGGCTTTCTTCAAGTATGACCCGAGCCACTGGATGGTAGTGTGGACATACCCGCGCCCCAACAACTAAGATCCAAGAAATATAACGGGCTTTGTTTACATTTAAAATAACTCAGCTATAGAAAACAAGGTCAAGCATTTAAATATTCAATATATGTATATATATATATATATATATATATATATATATATATATATATATATATATATATATATATATATATATATATATATATGACGGCACAGAAAAGGTGAACAATGTTTGAAGAAGGAAAAAAAAATTAAAGGAAGTAAAAAAAATTGTATACATTATTTGCACTAGATTGCGAAATAGGATTTATAATAAGCAATATCAAACCGATACATGGATAAAATTGAGTTATTTGGGCTTTTAGGTTAAATTTTTGTTCTGGGAAATACTTCGATTCACCAAAAAGTGGTTTGTAATAATAATAATTTATTCACCAATAAAACAAGTACATTAGCATAATGTGTGTGTGGTAATCTCAACCAAAGTGAAAATGTTTTAAAATAAATTTGTATTTGATTTACTTGAAACAAAATACAAGGAATAGTAGTGCCGAGCAACGTGCTGGTGATAATATTTAAATGTATCTCAATATTTAAAAACAATGCATAATTATGAAAAAATATTGGTTATTACTTTTAATTACATTATTACCTTTTTTTTTGTTTTTTAAATTAATTAAAAAATGGTACAGTTAAAAAAATTAAACAAATTGTTTTGTTTAGATGCGAAATAAATATTTTCTTTATTATCCTTCAAAACTAACTTCATGTGTAGGCCTATTTATTACAGATTTTAAGCACATATGTACATGTTATTCTCCCTTGGTACAAAATCAAAGGGAAGCAACTAATAAAAATATTAATTGTAATTCTTATGTTCATAAACTTTATAAAAAACATTGATGGTATATTATCACTAAGTACTTTTAAATTTTGCTATGATATATTTAGACTTTTATATTTACTTATAGCTGTAAAATCTTTGAAAATACAAATCTCTAAATGTTTTTTTTTCCGTCTCCATGGCATTGATTAACAAAATACAATGACATCCGGAAAAAAATTCCTTCACTGCGGAAATTAAAAAAAAAAAACCCTACAAATGCCTCTTTGGTATAGAGGAAACAGCTTTGTGACGTGCAACTTAATATTTTTTTAAAACTGCGCACAACGCTGTGTTCAATCAAGCGTGACAGATTACAAAAAAACTTCAGCAACTGATATGACTGGGTGGTTACTCTTAAAGTTAGGCAGCTAAAGCTGTAGGTAGGTGTGTGTGTGTGGGGGGGGGGGGGGGATAGGGGGGGGGCAATTCTTTTAGGCATTTTTATGAAGGAGGGGGGGGGTGAAGACGAAGTTTTTGGACTTAAATAGTTTCCATGGGGGAAGGGGGTGTGGCACTGGTTAAAGTATATATTTTCTATATAAATTATATAAACTATGTAAGTTATATGAATTATATGAATTATATGAATTCGATAAATTCTATAAATTCTATAAATTCTATAAATTCTATAAATTCTATAAATTTTATAAATTCTATAAATCCTATAAATTATATAAATTATATTAATTATTTAAATTATATAAATTATATAAATTATATGAACTACATAAATGCTATAAATGCTATAAATTCTATAAATTATATGAACTACAGAAATTCTATAAATTGTATAAATTGTATAAATTGTATAAATTGTATAAATTGTATAAATTATATACATTATATATATATATTATATACATTAAATAACTTATGAACATTATGTAACTTATAAACATTATATAAATAATATCTTTTACCTGTTTCGTGGTTTGGGGAGGGGGAGGGAGTGAGGAGGAGTTGTGCCAGTGTACACAATAATTAGATATAATGATAACTTTCTGGGGTTTTCTTCTTCTTCTTCTTCGTTCTTAATTATTAGAGTTGAAGGGGATCGAGATTTATCTGCCAGTGGGTTTGAACTCGAGACTTTGTTAGAATTTATCAACCATGAACTATTTGCCGACTCGACCACGTCTCCAACACAATTAAGCGTTACGTGTCAACTGGTTATGCGCCATTGAGGCCATTGACTCCGATTTCAGCCTGCTTTTCTTTTTGGATTTGCTTCCATAGCCTTTGTCCAACCAAGAACAAACTACAAGGCAGCAGTTGTTTAATTTTGGAGTTGTCTCTCCTAGAAGAGTGGCTGTCCCCAGCTGACGAGCCTCATCTGCCCGAGGGTTCGAACTCGAGACTTTTTTCGGTTTAGCAACCATGAGCTTTACCGACTCGACCACGCCGACCCCCTTTTCTGGGGTTGATTAAACTCTAATTCGATATTTTTCTGAGGTTGATTAAAATCTAATTCGATATAACTCTACATTTCTGAGGTTGATTAAAATCTAATCTAATTCGATATAATTATAACATTCTGAGGTTGATTAAAATCTAATTCGATGTAACTCTAACTTTCTGAGGTTGATTAAAATCTAATTCGATATAACTCTACATTTCTGAGGTTGATTAAAATCTAATCTAATTCGATATAATTATAACATTCTGAGGTTGATTAAAATCTAATTCGATATAACTCTACATTTCTGAGGTTGATTAAAATCTAATCTAATTCGATATAATTATAACATTCTGAGGTTGATTAAAATCTAATTCGATATAACTCCAACTTTCTGAGGTTGATTAAAATCTAATTGGATATCACTCTAACTTTCTGAGGTTGATTAAAATCTAATTCGATATCACTCTAACTTTCTGAGGTTGATTAAACTTTAATTCGATATAACTAACTTTCTGAGGTTGATTAAAATTACATTTTTTTTTGCTACGGAATTTAGTGGTCTAGTTGGTATAACATGGATGGCATTTCCCCCTGACATTTTGCCCAGAATACCTTCAACTGTTTCAGCGGTGTTACCCAAGCCTACATTTAAAAAAGGGAAACGATATACTATGAGTTAGACTATGGGTGAAATCCACCCAATGGCCGTGAATCAGAAGAAATAATATTTCCTCTTATAAAAAGTGTACGAGTGTAATCTACTTAGTTCCCGAGGACTGGCAGGGCCGGAGCTACCTATAAGGCGAACTAGGCGGTCGCAAAATGTTTAATCGCTATTATCAAAAAGTACATACTAATTAATAACTTTTATAAAGGAGTAGCGATCTATTTCGGTACCCAGGACGAACTATCATTTTTGCACCCCCCACCCCGAAATTAAGAGCTGGACTGCTAACCCGTAAGTCTCGAGTTCGAATCCGGGTTCAAGTCAGTAGACCGTCCATGAGTCCACCCAACTCTGATGGGTACCTAACACACGTTAGGGAAAGTAAAGGCTGCTGGGCATAGTGCTGACCACACTATCTCTTCATATGCAGAGGTCACAGAAACAAGTGAACTCTACTTTACTTGCCCTCTAGACCGTCAGGTTTGAAAGGGAACTTCTACCCCAAAATTAAATCTATATAGGCCTATATTTATTCACGATGGTGAAAATGCAACCCCACCTCCCTAATTTGGAATGGCGCTTTTTACCAGTCACATTACCTTTTTAATTTGGAGTAACGGCGGAAGGCTGTTGCTGATATTGTTTCGTAGGTATAAAGTATCGATAGTCAGAGTGTCATAATTTTTATTCGGCTGTTTTGTAGTTGAAGATCTAGTGGAATCTGATTGGTAATAGAGAAATGAGAATGCAGGTGATGAAGTATCATAGTTCTGGAGTTCGGGAGTATTGAGTCTTGTGGTATTAAGGTACCGAATTATATTGTCTGTTAAAGTGTAGTAGTAGGTCCAGTGAAATCGTTGTTGATTGGGAGTACCGTTGGAAGAGCTTGGTGAAGTTAAACGAGTTGGTGTCGTAGTTCTGGAGCATTGAGTCTAGTTATGTTTAGGTATCGAAGTTTGATATGTGTTGTAAATGTAGTAGAGTATATCGAGTAGTCGAGTTTATCATAAGTTAGATGATATCAGTTCAGTACGGAACACACTACAAAGAGAAGTAGGCGTTCTCTAGCTGAAAAAAATCTTTAGTTTTTTAGGAATCTATATTACCACTCTTAAAGTATTAATATATAATATTAAATAGGATGGAATTTATAACTAACCGTACACTTAGTGTTTTTTCAAATTATATTTTTTTAATATATAAACAATAATTCTAGCAATGTCTAAAACAGATAACCGTGTTTGATTTTTAGAAATATGTCCCTTTAATTAAGGGATCCAAAATTATATGTACAATTTTTTTTAACTATGGTGAAATGGTATGTCATCAAAATTGAATAGAAGTATGTTATAAGATACTACCGTTTTTAGACTTTCAAACAAATCATACACTTATGTATTCAATAGGTAAAATCTATTGTTTTTTTTTACAGGGTTTAATAACTAATATAAAAGGTTTGATACAATTATTACGTAATGAAATTTAGAGCTTTTTAATGTGTTTTTCAAACATGTCTTAGTTACACTTGGTTAATTTAGCCATTCTTGTGAAAGTTATTTCCCTAGAATAAAATTTTGTTATTTGGATTTTCAAATGGGAGATAATTCGTTGCTTAACTTTACATTCATTTCAAATTCCTGCACCTTATGTTAACCGCCTACCTATACATACAATTTTAAGTTATTATTTGCTATTGTAAAAAAATATATAGAGCTTCAAGTTCTAAACAAAATAGTTTGGTATATTTTTACCAAGTTGAAAAACAAATAGTATCCGTTGTAGATTGCAATACTTATTATTAGTAGACATACAGTCTTGGTCGTAAATTAAACATCTAATTAATTGTCTTTTCATATTTTTTTCAACCTCTCCCAAAGGATCCATATATAACAATTTTAGGTTGGAATCTATAACATTTATAACCTTTTATTTTTCAAAAACAATCGTTACATAATCACACAATGTAGACATTTTACAATTATAACTAAAGTCAGCCTAGGCAAGTTCTGTTTTAGAACTCACCTTGGGAGGACTGTAAAGAGCCCAACACTACAAGAAATATTTTTTTCCAGTGGTTTTTTCTTCCGGTAGGGGGGGGGGGGAGCACTTAAAATTTTCTAAGGGGGGGGGGGTGTGCTATGTCGTAAAGTACAAAGTAGATTCGTGGACTTAGCGACTATTTCAATAAAATGTGATTACGCTTGCAAACTGGAATTGAAGGAATTAGTACAAACTTTTTAGACGAAGAAGGCAAGTAAAATATTATTTTGATGTCTACTTATAACGTGTATGCAGAGGCGTAGCGAGGGGGGGGGGGGGGGCGGGGGGTGCGGACCGCACCGGGTGACACCATTTAGGGGGGTGACACCAAGGCAAAAAATAGCAAAATATATAGAGAAAAACTTGAGGGAGAGTGCAAATCGAAAGTTTGAGGGGGTGCAAATCGAAAGTTTGAGGGGGGGGGGGGGTGCAACTCGAAAATGTGAAAAATTGTCCTCGTGACGGGCCGCTACGCTTCTGGGGGGGTGACACCATTAAATGTCGCAATGGGTGACACTCTACCCCGCTACGCCACTGCGTGTATGCAGTTGATAATAAATTAATATGTCACTTTTAATTAATTGTTTTCGTATACATATGTTTTTTAATTAATGTGTATGATATGGGGCGTTTTAATAAGTTTTGCCTAGAGCGCTAAATAACCTGGCGCCGGCACTGGAGACATGGTACCAAATATGTGGCCTGGAAAGGGTTAATTCAAGCATTAAGCTAATGGAGTGAAGATATAAAGCACAACATAATTTAGTTAGGCTACATTATTTGAACATACATTTACTCTAATATTTCATGAATAAAAAGGTAGTTTTTTCTCAGTTACATGTAAAATTACTTTAAAATATTCTGAAATATCTTTGGTTTCATACAGAGTGTCTTAAAATATGCATAAAATCACTTCCATAAGTCACTGCATAAAGTCACTTTAGTAAAAAAAAAAAAACTCATTTCATGAAAGTGGTGCGGTTGCCCCTCTTGCACCCCCTAGTGACGCCCTTTTATTAGATTAACCCAGTAACGACTACCGCCAGCACTTGTGATGTATAAGACGTCTAGCTGAAACATGGGGGCTTGTCTGTAGCAATCGTGTTGTGATTACATCACAAATACAGCCGTCTATTAGGGGTTAATAAATCATTTAACCCCCGTAGCTAACCGCAAACTATTTGTTTGTTTTTGTTATTTTGTTACGTTTTTGTTAGGTAAAAAACGGCGAAGCTTTTTATTATATAACTGCCTTTCTTCTTTAACTTATGCCTAGAACAGTATGTTTGTTTTTTCTTATTGTTTTTAAAATCACCTTGCTACCCATCTCAGCAACCATCGCAATTACAACAATCTTAAACTAATCAAAACATTTATCATCTCCGTTTAAGTCTATAGCTAACAACATCCTCAACACCATCCCAAACACCATCATCAACACCATCATCAACACCATAAACTACTCCATCATCAACACCATCATTAACACCATAAACTACTCCATCATCAACACCATCATCAACACCATCGTCAACACCATAACCAAGACCATAACCAACACCAACCTCAACACACCAACACTATCCTCAACACCATAACCAACACCATCATCAACGCCATAACTAAAACCATAACCAACACCAACCTCAACACCAACCTCAACACACTAACACCATCTTCAACACCATAACTAACACCATAACCAACACCATCATCAACACCATAACTAACACCATAACCAACACCAACCTCAACACCGCAACATCACCCCTAACACCATTTCAGAAGACCATCCCCCAACACATTCTTGAATAACAAGTAAACAAACAAAATCGCGTCAAAATTTGGAAATCCTTAATCACCGTTATGTAGCTTTTCCTGTTCATTTTCCCATTCGTTATGACGCCTACATAAGTAAAGCAATGAATTTTTACAAAATAGCTGAATCCATAAAACTCGGAATCGTACTTTGCTTTACCTTCGAGCGCAGGTGACGTAGAGTATACCTGAATCAATAACCACAAATGTAATGCACAGTAAAAGTACCACGTCGCTATAGGCTTTACGCGTAACATAACATTGAGGGAAAGGGGGGGGGGGGGGGGGGGTAAGTGGAAATAGCTTGTTACCATCTGCTAACCGAACTCCGAACTTTCATATTTGCGATCAGTCGCTCTACCACCCGACCACGCCGTCAACATACGTTGTGTAAACGGTCTTCATATTTCCTCCACATTCTGTTGAAATCAATGTTCCGATTTATTTTTTTAAGTCATGAAAGAAACAAAACGAAAGCAAGAAATTTGGGTTTTCCCCACCAAAAAGAAAATTGTCAAAAGCTAAACAGATACATCAGCTGCAGTGAACGTGTTTAACCGTAATGCATTTGGAAGTTTAATTTTCTTAACGATCAGGAAAAATGTTTAAAGCGTTATGAGCATGTTTAAAATTCTAATTAGTCCACTCGTCCGGTAATTAATTCCGACATAGTCTGCTTAAAGAAATAAAAAAAGTAATAGCTTATGTTTTTTTAAATTGTTTTCATATTATATCAAAAGTATCTTTCAAATTGTAGATGAATGTTTTGTAAATAAGTCACTGGGTAGTGAAGTAGTTATTCTATAGGTAATGTACTAGCAAGGGAAATTAGATTTAATATTCTGAGATCGCGAATTGTGTATATCGAAATGATGGTATTGAGATGGTTACTTTGGCGGTGATGGTACTTGGATAATGATGTTGATGTGCTAGTACTATGCTAATATGATGGTACCATGTTGGTGATGGTATGTTGATCAAATTACACTATGATGGTGATGGTATTTCAATGGTATTTCAATGGTATAAAGATTGTTGTGATTGTTCTATAAATTTAAATTACTTGCATAGCTAAGGTACTTTGATGGTATTGACAAAGTCTTGGTTTTATAATAAGAGCGGTACCATAGTAATGCTACAATCGTACTAAGATTGTGATAAGGAAATAATATTGATAGTAATTTATAGTTAGTAATGTTAGTAGTAAAAAAAAAGTAAAGAATTATCTTTATACCTAGCGATCCATTGTGCAGATGAAGTAGAGTTCTTAAGTTCCTTGACCTCGGCATATGAAGAAAAGGTGTGGTCAGCCCTATGCGCAGCCGCATTTTCTTTCCCTAACGTGTGTTAGGTACCCATCAGAGCTGGGTGGCAGAGTTTCCTCCAGGCATCTCTTCGGGGGGGGGGGGGGGGCAAAGCCTCAGGGATGTTATACTGCTAGTAGTGGTACTACATTTTTGATGTTGTATCTGTAATAGAACTACAATGTGTTAGCGCAACACACTGTAGTGAATGAGTGAAGGGGGATGAATGGAGATGAATATTGTTTACACTTTCTACCCTGTCCCGTTCGTCCCTGTTCAATTCTCGTGTTGTGAGTTGTGACAGTCTGGTTTGTACCTGTTTTGTCTAAAGGTGTGTGAGAACGTTTGTGATTGCCTCAGTTTAGCCCAGTTCTCCCTTAAGGTTAGTGTAGGTTAGTTTTTGTACTGTTAGATAGCCACTGTATCTTAGTTTGTGTAGGTTAGGTTTTGTACTGTTTTGTACAATCTTAGATTGTGTACTTCTAGATTATGTATTTATATTTAGAATAGTCTGTGTTGTGTACATATTGTATATCTCTATATATAATTCTCTTCTGGGAGACGCTAGACAAACAAGCTGTAAGCGCGCCATGCAGTCCCCTCTCTTCTTCACTAGGCATAAATCAACCTCCCCCACCCCCACATGGTCTGGTGAGCTGTGGTTCACGCGAAATGTTTACAATCATAGAGCCGGGTTTAGTGACTCCTATTAGGGTCAGATAATTTAGTTTGAAAATATTTTAAACTTAGGGGAGGTAATTAAGAGGAGGCTGCTTTCACGGGGGTGGGGGGTGTAGGGTAGGGGTTGGGGGAAATGAGGGTGTGGGGGGGGGGGGGGGTTATCGTCCTTAACGACCAACTGATAGTATTTTAAAGCAAATATTCTCAGTGGCAGCATTGGTACTGTCGAATTCACAAATTATGAATTACTGAAAAGTAAAAAATAAAACAACTAAATAGCGGCGTATGATACGCAGCGGGTCGGCTCGTATTATTAAATTGGTTTAGTGTTAGCGAGCCTTTGTTTCATTCAGTCTTGTTTTGTAACCCGTTTGTCTTTGTACATCTTATATGTACCGCTACGCACTGGATCATTCGTAAAGGCGTGTCAGTGTATTCATAACTATCCATGTACACTAAGTCCAGCTCTGAAGATGGACTGAACGCTTTAACACACATGTAAACTGTTTAACTTCACTCAACTTCCATACTTAAAATTCCACAGTTCTAAATTATAAGTGGTGTGCACGTTTTTGTAAAATTTTTCAAAACAAAAAACTGCATCACGGCAAAACCTTACCCTGCATGCTTCCATAATTATCAATCAAAGACGGCTCGCCTTTCAACTCAGACTAATTAACATGGAGTAATTTAGACCATATTTTTTAATTACCAGTCCGATTTAGATTTTAACGGTTTTCATTTCTGCTGCTATGGCTGTTTACTCAATGTGCGGTGAGTGAATAACCTTGTGTGCTCACTCAGCACTAATTTGTACCCGACAAGGTTTATGCAAGAATTATATATATATATATATATATGTTTATATATATATATATATATATATATATATATATATATATATATATATATATATATATATATATATATATATTTATATATATATGATATAATATATATGCACATATAAAGAGACAGAGAGCGAGGGGTGGGGGGGGGGGGGGGATTTACATGCATTTCTGCAAAGACTATTTCTACTTTAATAAAGGAATTCTAGTATTGATACGTTAAAATTTAAATTAAAAATAAAATAAAAAAACATTTGTTTGATCATAACATCTAATAAATCGAACGTGTTTGTAAACAAAACAAAAATATAGAAAAAATAAGTTAGATCTAAAATTTTAGTGTCACACACTTTTTTAACGTATATTATTTTATGTGGTGTCTATCCCACTTCGCTTTAAGGTAAAAAAATGTCTCTTATTATAACCCCACCCCACCGTCTCCGTTTTATTTTATACAATCACACGTTAAAAATCATCACATATTATTACAATTTTATTTTAAAAGCTTGTATTTGTATTCAAACCCGAAGCAGCAAAAAAAAAAAATTAATTAAAAAAAAATATAAATCCAAGTAAAACCTTCAAACATATGTATGAAAGAAACGAATATAGTCCTTGCTCCGACCACACATTCATGTCTGTCTACAAGCAAAGGGAAGTCATCCATCTTTGTATGGATCTTCTGCACAGACCCGGTAACCCTAGCTTGCAAGGGGAGATTATCTCTAAGAACGGTAATCACTCAAATGGGTTGCCGTCGCTCTCCCCATTTCGTTTAGCTTGTTAGGGCACGTGAAGAATGTGGCTGTCGTGGTATCAAGCAAGTGCAGAGGTGTCAGAAATTCATGAAGGAATCAACCACATCAAAAGGATGCTGATGCTATTAAAAAAAAAGCTACTTTTTTTAGAGGAAGGTGGTTTTACGTGAAATAGAAGTAGATGATATGTAATACTGTTAAACATATGTCTAAGATAGTCTAACTAGAAGAATAAGCTGTAATTTATCAGTGACTTGCGTAGGTGGGTGGGACGGTGTGGTTGAAAAGTAGGGAATACGACTGGTAACCTGAGAGCCTCGAATCCTGGGTTCGTGTTAGCAAAACATTTCGAATCTGTTCTGCTTTGATGAGTACATTAATCACGTTAGGGTGAGTAAAGGTGGCTAGGCATTGCGCTGACCACATTATCCTTTCACTGAAACACCTTCCCCGTGGACTGTCAGCTTCGAAAGTGGTACTTAACTTTACTTAAAAGCTAGGTGGCATATGTCAATAACTTACATAAGATGTATGTGGTGACCCATATGTCAAGGGCTGACAGATACTGAGAACATTAGTCAATGCATACTTAGATGTATATGTGGAACCCAGTTGTCAAGGCATGCTAAGATAAAATTTGGACACCAATTAGTCAAATCTTAGTCAGATGTAACATCCGGACACATTAATAACGGCGATTTTTGTTCGCCTTTTTGAAAATAATATTTTGCCCATAAAAAAAAATAATTAACTAAAAACTAGAATTTTAAAATTTTATTTTTGGGTTGCTTCATTACCAGCATTTCTTCAATTTTTTTAGGAACAAAATTGCATAAATTAATATATTTTACTAATTTTTTTAAAAAAATAATAAAAATACAAGGGACATAACTCTACAAAAAAACGAAGGCTACAATTATATTGATAGCTTCCCCTACACTGTAAGTTCTCCGAAATGTGGGCCTATTCGTTATCACAGCATATTACAATTAATTTACAAACCAACCAATAAAAATTAAAAAAATAAAAATAATACGAATCTTACCATGTAGCTTTAAACAGACAAAAAAAAATTCTCTGCATTTCCTAGTTTTATAATTGCTAAATTTCTGAAAATATTTTGTTTTACCGATGCTATGAAAGCTATATTGACAAATACTTTTTATCCATGTCAGCAATAATGACGGAAGGCATTTTGTCATACTCGTTGGGCTCTAATTAGTTTAACTTAATGTTCTAATACCTATGAAACAATTATCCCCGATTTATATACAATACTGATCTCTTATATATATATATATATATATATATATATATATATATATATATATATATATATATATATATATATATATATATATATATAATCACGACACATAATAATAACAATTGTTTGTTATTTCAAAAACTATGATAGATATTAAACTAAACACATTTTACTGTGCGTTCTAGATAAATTCACAAGGGAAGCTACTGCCACATACAACCAGACCTTCCTCAATACATGGAATAAATAATGAGTTGTTTCCCTTTGACTGCTGACAATTTTTCCCTTTTAATTCTTTTAGTTTTGAAGTTCAAGACTGTCAAGTCATTCTTGACTTTGAAGAATCAGTCAGCCGTGACGGCCCTGTACAGTGCAGAGGTTGCACCTGTTGTGGAATATAAAAAAGTGCATTATCGTTTAAGTGAACCCTCCCTCCCCGCCCCACATCTCATTGTGGCCATTGTTTGGGTGACGTCTTTGTATTGGTGGGTGTGCTTTGTCACATTGGTGTATGTAATGTGTGTGGGGGTAGGGGAGGGGAAGGGGGACTGAGTTAACTGGATGTGTTGTGTGTGCTACAGTTTATACAGTATGCACACATATCGGGGCAAAGAATGGGGGTGCTAAATTAACTGGATGTTGTGGGGTGGGGGGGGGGGAAGTAAAAGGGAGTCATTGATAGCTGACTCATGTGTAACTGTTGTGTAACTCTTGTATAAATCTTGTATAACTCTTGTACAAGTCTTGTATAAGTCTTGTATAACTCTTGCATAACTCATGTATAACTATTGCATAACTCTTGTATAACTCTTGTATAAATCTTGTATAACTCTTGTATAACTCTTGTATAACTCTTGTATAGCTCTTGTATAACTCTTGTATAACTTTTTATAACTCGTGTAAAGATCTTGTATAACTCTTGTTTTACTCTTGTTTTACTCTTGCATAACTCTAGTATAACTCTTGCATAACTCTTGTATAGCTCTAGTGTAACTAGTTTGGTTAGAATCTAACTGTTAGATGAATGTACTTTTGCTTAATATACCTTTTAAGTCAGAACACACTTTCTGCTATGTTAAGAAAAAATAATGAAATAAAGGTTAATTTAATGGGATGAGATTATTCATGAGAATGAGTCAAGGGGACAAAACCAGCTCACTATTGTGAAGGAAGGGTGCGAGACAAGTTTACTGGAACAAACGGTAGAATACTTTACCGAGGAAAGGCAACAATGGAATTATTTGTTTACAAGCTGTTTACAAAGTATTGTGGGCTAAAAAATATCAGTTTAGCTCGGAGATGGTAGGTCCTATACAACATGCTAGGTACATTGTATATAACATGACGAGCAAATAGTATGTAGGGGTCGTCCATAAATGACGTCACACTCGTAGGGGGGAGAGGGGGTCCGTAATTTTGTGACAGTGTGTGATGAGGCGAGGGGGGGGGGGGGGGTTCAGATGGTGTGATGTCACACTTTTGCATTATAAAAAAAAGCAATGTTAGAAAACTAGTTTTAGCCGTTATTTCGTGTTTTACAAAAAAGATTTTAAATTTTTTTTAAATGGAATTGATCAAAAGACTATGTTGACATAGTTCTGACAAGATTTTGGAAAAATATCGATGTTTCAAGAAAAATTCAACAGTCGTTTTGAGGGGGGTGGGGGTTGTAGACTGAGGTGTGGCGTCATTTTAGGAGGGGGGTCTGGCTTTTTGTGACTATGTGTGACGGAGGGGAGGGGGGAGTTAAAAATCGTCAAAAAATGCGTGACGTCATTTATGGATGACCCCATAATATTACAAGAACATACGTAACACTAACTATTGTTACAATATATATATAGCATGACTAGCATATATAACACAAGAAACACATGGTATATACCATTAGCACATAAGAACTTGTGTACTGTCCATACCCCCACCCCCTCCCCCCACCCACCCAAACCCCTACACTCGTCTATATTTAGACATATAATACCACAGGACAAGAAAGAAAAAACTACCTTTTTACTATTCGACTTTAAATTTATTCTGTATTGACAATCGACTATACAAAATACCACACAACAGAAAACAAAATCGAAACATCTTTTTTGGTTAAAAATATTCGACATTTTATCTCCATTCCCATTAACAAATGCCCCCTTTTATAATTTTACGTCTTCATAATCCCAAATCGTCTTCACGGAGTTATATCTCTACTAGCACACAGATCAGTTGCGATCTTCACCTTATCTGCACAAATGATCCAAGTTTCCGGACGATCCCGCAGAAACTTTGATGACATTCAGCGATTGGAAATTCCCGTTGAACAGACAGTTTAAGTCCGCGGCAAATGAGAATTATATGGAGAGAATTAAAAGCTTGCATCGACAAACTAACGTTTTGATATTACTTCTAAGCCTCAACTTGTGTCCGTGGTTATTTCCGATTATGCGCGCAGCTTCCGGTTCATTAACTTTACTTGACCTTTTGACCCGAGGTTGTAACAATTGGAGGAACGCTTACGATCTTATCACGACAGCGAACGATTGAGGATTTAGAAATCTGATGTTGATGAGTGAAATGTCGTTTTTTTTCTGGCATTCGATGACAGACTTGCCAGATTGTCTTTACGAAAATATAACGTGGGGTATGCATGATAACATTATAAGTAGCTTCGTTGTATTTGGCCGATGTTGTATATTTTAATAAGTTATTTTTAGAAGTTCCATTATGTTTAAGACAGGGTTATTTTCCACTATATGTTACCCTATGCTATGAATTGGACATGATTCTATGCCATTTTTGAGTTTTGCTCTACGCCTTTTATTGAATATTTCCATAGCATGCTTATCCGTTTTGAGCACTATTCTATATATTTTCTGTAGGTGCTTTAAGAATTGTACTTGCAATTTCATGACAAATTTGATTTTTTTAATTTTGCGTAGTATGCCAAATCTAAATTAAATTTGTCAACGATAATTTCAGTTTCCTTTCCATGTTTTCAAGGTTGACTGGTGTGAAAGTTAGCACATAAAACTAGTCAAAATACATTCACTCTAGATATTTACACCCATCCTGACATAATGTTTTATAACAGAACAGTTTTGCATTTTTTTTTTTGTAAATTAAAGTTCCATATCCAAACCTGACCGTCTATGGGAAAAGTGAAGTAGAGTTCACTTGTTTCTGTGACGAGATAGTGTGGTCAGCACTATGCCCAGCCAACTTTGCTTTCCTAACGTGAGTTGGGTATTCATCAGAGCTGGGTGGACTCAGGGAGGGTCTACTGACTTCAACCCAGATTCGAACTTGAGACTTAGGGTTACGCAGTATAGCTCTCTACCGCCAGACCACTCCGTCTCTAAATTTATTTGAGATTATTCATACTTATTTTGCTACTTCACCACACAAATCCTCTAGACTTGACTTTTTTTCTTCCACACACAATCTCCTTTCTGCTCGGCTTCGCTAATCTGCTGGCAAATTGATTTACAGCCATCGATACGGCAAGCGTTTTGTATCGATGAGCAATAAATAACTGGCCATTGTTCCCTGCCAACAGGACTTGTCAACACTGGAACCACTGGAGCGTGGAGACCCAGGTTCGATAACTCCCCCACGTGGCGTTCAGGAGTAATCTCCACATTGTGGGTGGTTTGGGTTTTGTAAATACATTTTTACACAATGGATGACGTCATGAAATGTTGAATTGAAAGTTTTAAAAAGCCACGTGTAGGTTTTTTGTGGGTTTGAGGAGAATTTTTATTTTAATGATGCGACAGCTGGGTGGAGGGGGTGTGGGGGTGGGGGTAGGGTTAGTGGTAGGGTTAATGTTCGCTTATCTGGGGGGTAGCCGGCTGTGGTAGCTTAGTTTTACATGACAACATATTGTTTGATTCAATAATAGGTTGGTAGCAGAACTTATACAGGGTGGGCTTGGGTGGGTGAGAGGGGGGTAGAATGGGAAAAGAAAGAAAAAAAAGGCAGAAAGAAAGAAAGAACGAAAGGAATAAAAGAAAAGAAAGAAAGAAAACAGGAAAGAAAAGAAAGGAAAGAAAGTGAAAGGGGAAAGAAAGGAAAGAAATAAAAAAAAGGAAAGAAAGGAAAGAAAGAAAGGAAAGAAAGAAATTTAAAAAAGGAAAGAAAGAAAGGAAAGAAAGAAATGAAAGAAAGAAAAGAAAAGAAAAGAAAAAAAGAAAGGGAAGAAAGGAAAGAACGAAAGGAAAGAAAGAAAGGAGAGAAAGAAAGGAAAGAAAGAAAGGGAAGAAAGGAAAGAATAGAAGGAAGGAAGGAGAGATGAGAAAAAAAGAAAGAAGGAAGGAAGGAGAAATATAAAGATGGAGGAAAAGGAGAGCAAGAAAGGGAGGGGAGGCATATGGAGAGTAGATGAGAGAGATTGAACCTAGAGGTTCTTTGGCGTTTTGTTTATATTGTCTCCATGGAAACACACACAAACACACCCGTCTTGCCTGTTTGACCATTACGTCACAGTGCCGGTAAGGAAATTATTTTTTAGATCTACACATCACTAATCTAATACGATCTGATCGTGAGTTTATTAAGTTGGTCAACTTTATAGCAAGACCGGCCACACCTGAGGACAGATACTAGCCCATAATAGTGATACATGGGAAGCTCTTGTCAGCGGCCTGTGTGGTATGAAATGTACATATAACATATATAGGTACGTACGGAGTTTCAGATACATATGGATTGTTAAGTACACATATATTACAATACAATTTTAGACGCCACGTGCAGAATGGATGTCAACTACACATAAAATGTCATTTACATATTAGACGCCATATACAGGTTAAATTTCGATAAAAATTATTTAAAAGAGATTAAAATATCTTATACGTAATAAATGGCATGTACATACAGACTGCAATGTGCACATCATATGTCTTGTACACGTTAAATTTACTGTATACAAAATGATGTTAAGAACATATAAAATGTCACCTATACATTAAATGTGATATACAAACATCAAATTTAATGTACACATCACTCTATAGAAAGCCGCCTATCTTTATCATGATACAACATGAACTCTCTAAACAAAAAGTTCCAGGTTCGGATTCCGGCTAGGTCTACGAGTTAGATTTTACTCTCCAAGGCTTACATGCAAATACTAAACCCTAACTCGTATCTAACGTAAACTAAACAAAACTCAACTTTATTTACGCAACCCAACAGTCAAGAAAACAACCTTTCCATTATTACCCAAACTAAAAATATACCACCCATAACCTAAACTACTCATATTATAACCCCAGCTCCAAATTCAACATTGATTACCTCAAAGAAAAAAAACCCGAATCAAGCCCTTATGGCTCTTGTATACATTTTTGTTTCGATTTGCGCTTTCAACTCAGAAAGCTTTTAGTGTAAGGCCGTACTCTCAACGCCATTCTTTGAGACCACTCATAACCCATTGTTTTATTATGACGCCAAAGGGTACCCCCCTTCGATCGTTACGCCCATGTATTGTTTTTCGCGTGAATATAGCCGTATAAAAAAATCTATAGCGATGCATGCGTAGTATAATGCCTCGTTTGAATTGTCGTTGGGGACCGTAGCTATAATAAAATAACTCTTGACTTCCTGCTGACTGGAAAATATGTCAATGAGTATGACGTAGTATGATTATGATTTTACGTTGGGTTATTTGTGATGAAAAGTACGTTTTTTTGTTACAGTTTATTGGATAAAATAGTAACAGTGCTGCTTCAGTTAACTGTAAGATGTGTTGTTATATTTAATTCAGTGGTTCTTAAACTGGGTTCGATCGAACCCTAGGGTCTCAGACATACACTCGACTTATATGATTCACGATCGGACTTTTTTTCAGTACGGATGATACAACTAGTAGGTAGTGTTCGGTGAATGCGCTTATGAAACTGAAGCGTTCGGTACCTCCAAAAAGTTAAGACCCACTGATTTAATGCGTTTAAACAAATGTCAATGGTGCTGTATATTTGAATCATATTCAGTTCTTAAACTGGACTGGAACACTGAGGGGGAAAGAATAGTAGATATCCTTAAGTAATCCTAGAGAAGGACAGTGGAAGGAGAAGCAAGGGCTGCTAGGCTTACGTGGGCTTAACTAAAGAGAGATGCTCATAATAGAGTCAGGGAGACAGGCGTCACAATGCCATACATGCATACATACTTCTTCTTCGTTCTTAATTTTTTAGTGTTGGAGGGGATCGAGCTTTATCTGCCAGAGGGTTTGAACTCAAGCATTTATCGAATTTTACAACCATGAACTTTGCCGACTCGCCCACGCCTCCAACACAATTAAGTGTACGTGTCAACTGGTTATGCATACATACATATGCATACATATATATATATATATATATATATATATATATATATATATATATATATATATATATATATATATATATATATATATGTGTGTGTGTGTGTGTGTATGCATTTATGTATATATGTATATACACATATACTTACACACACACACATATATATATATATATATAAATATATATTTTTTTTCAGACTTACTTCACATATAATTCCTACTCTCCCCACATTCTATTTCAACTTCCTCCACATTTCGTCAGCATCGCTTGGCTACTTTATTATTCCATAACCTTGACCTTCGATAACAGGACCCAAACAAAACCGTTTTCTTCAGCCAATATGCCCCCCCCCCCCTCTCCCCCCTCACCCACTTGGCCTACCAAACCTACACACTGCTGTGGATATTCAATTACATTTTGTTGTTTAGACCGTAGTTGATTGCTGTGTACTTTTATATCGACGCCGTTGCCGTATTTAGCTCTAAGATTTCAGAAGGCAGTCGTTGAAAAGCTATAGCATTAGGATTTTGATTTATGTTTGCGTAAAATATGCGAGGAATCCTCTACTAATTTATAGTTTTCTTTTACAGTTTTGCAAATTTAAAAGGGTTTATGTGCTTACGGATGAAGAAGCATCTTCAACACAGAACAATCAGTGTTTCTTTCAGGCATCTCCCCTGTACCACGACCCCCCCCCCCCTCCCCCCAAATAAAAAACAAGAAAAAATAGAATTCATATAGAAAATAAATACTTACCCGACTCCGCTCCTCCCTCTACCATTTCGGGAAATTTTAGCCAACCCCCCACCCACTCTCTGAAAGTTTAAAGTGCCCCTACCCCCCCCCCCCCCTTGTAGAGATAAGTCCGAAAGAAATACTGAGACCATCGGACATGATTAGACGGATCAATAAAATACTATACACATTACTCTCTATGCCTATGGTTTAAACACAGCAACATGCATCAATTCGATTCTAAACTTAAAGCATCGTTAGTCTGCATGCCCACAACAGCATTACTACATTTGATTCTAATTTGGATTACACTACATAACACAACTCCATGCTCCACAATTAAAGTTAACTACACATTTTTTTTTTATATTTAAAATTTAGAATTTTAGCTTTTGGCGAATTGTGACACTTTTTTTTATTAGGTGATTCGTTGAAAGGTTTAGTTTTGGATTCATTTTGGTTTCATTTTGGTTCCTCATATGGTTTCGTCTTGGGCTCGTAGGGGGGGGGGGGGTCCGAACATAAATGACGTCATACTCGTAAGGGGGAGGGGGTCCGTAATTTTGTGACGATGTGTGATGAGAGGGGGGGGGGGGTTAGATGGTGTGACGTCACAGTTTTGCATTATAAAAAAGCAATTTTAGAAAACGAGTTTTAGCCTTTAGTTCGCATTTTAGGAAACGGTTTTAAAATTTTTTAATAGGAATTGATTAAAATGCTCTATGCTGACAAAGTTCTGAAAAGTTTTGGGGTAAATATCGATGTTTTAAGAAAAATTCAACAGCAATTTTGAAGGGGTGGGGGGTTGTAGGCTGAGGTGTGACGTCATTTTACGATGGGGGTGTGGTCTGGCTTTTTGTGACTACGTGTGACGGAAGGAAGGGGGGAGGTAAAAAATCGTCAAAAAAGCGTGACGTCATTTATGGATGACCCCTAACCAGTTATTACGGTTTAGCTCAAGGCTCGCACGCGCGCAACAATACAAACCCTAATCCTAACCCTAAATCGCCGGTCACCTCAGTGACCTGGTAAAGTGGACGTTGAGAGTTACGGTCCCTGGGTCAAGTAGTTGTTGCCCCTTTTTATGAGCCTCGACAAGTTGTTCACACTTAGTCAATTCGTAAGGAAGGGTAAAAAAAAAAGGGGGGGGGGGGTTACTAAGGGGAGAGGGGGGTGGTTACTTATTAAATTATTCATCACGTGGTTCCCGTATAAACTTAGTCTCACGCATCAGAAGTAGAGTTTAATGAAGGGATTATAATTAATAATTAATTCATTAATTGAATTAACTGTGTATCTGCACCAAGTGTGCCGTCTCTCGCCTTAAGTGACTAGCAGATTAACTTTCCCACGGCCAGGCGTGCAAGGATGACCAATTTGGTCAAGAGCTCTTCACACACATAAGCTAATGACTTCACACTTATCTACGATGTTTAATCGCTTCATGGAATGTACAAGGATATATATATATATATATATATATATATATATATATATATATATATATATATATATATATACATAGGCCTACATACATAAATATACATATTTGTATGTATGTATGTATGTATGCATGTATGTATGTATATATATATATATATATATATATATATATATATATATATACATATACATTTAGTTAAAATTACAGGCAAAGCTAAACTTGCAGTACGTTTTCCCTTTTTAAAGAAAATCCAAATAACGAAATTAAATTAAAAAATTCAGTGAACAACTGTGTATCGATAATACTGTTTTAATTGTGTTTTATACTACCAAATATTTACGTGTTTATTTTTATCAGGCTCAAAACACGTGAAAAAAAAAATAAAACATTACACAACAAATATAAATAAAATAAAATGCACAATATCCATGCTTTTATTGTAAAACTTCAAGACAGCCAGTTTGAAAAGACCCGACGCATAATCGCATTGATTTCAGCGCAATTAAATATTCAACAGTTTTTATAGGCTTGCTTTTCCCTTTTTGAAATATTATATTCTTTGAACGGTCCGGCGCACAGCATTGTATTCTGGCGAAAGTGTATACAGGGGCGGGGGTGGGTAGTTGTTCTGCTGGTTCGATTCTCCTAGGCCTTAAGAAAGAGGTTTGGCTTAGGCTTTTGTTAGGGGTTAGTTTGATGTTGGTTAACCATGAAATTCAAAGTCGGTGTTAAGTTCTAGTGAGGCGCTAATGCTGGTAACAGTCGTGTGAAAGTGTGTGCATTATTACACAGGCCGTAGAATGAACAGTGGTGTTTTAAAAAACTGCTGAAAAGGGTTATAGAAATTTAAGTAGGGTAATCTACGGCAATGAAACAATGGAGTTGAGAAATAAAATTTGAACTGAAGCGTTAGAGTAGGTGTTGTAAATGGGATTAGCGGCCGTTTTAAGGGAGATTAAGAAAAACAACAGCAGCTTTGATGTGTGTGGGTAATAAAAACAAAGCTGTCACCGTCGTTTTTAACGCGTAACTTCACGTGGGTGGGTGAGTCAATTTGAGTCAAATTTTAGGTCAATTTGAGTCAACTTTTAGTCAATTTAAGTCAACTTTTAGATCAGTTTGAGTCAGTTTTTAGATCACGTGATCAAAGTTTCAGAGACGGACGTGGCCTAAGCTGTAGAGCGCTAGGCTGCTAACCCGAAAGTCTTGAGTTCGAATCCGGGTCCAAGTCAGTAGAACGTCCCTGAGTCCACCCAGCTCTGATGGGTACCTAATATGTTAGGGAAAGAAAAGACAGCTAAGCAAAGTGCTCAACACACCTTCTCTTCATATGCCGAGGTCAAGACACATAAACTCTACATCATCTGATCAACGGATCGCAAGGTCAAAAGAGAATTCTTTTAGTCAAAGTTAATGTCACTTTAAGTCAATTTTTAGAGCACTTTAAGTCAAAGCTTTTGGCACTTCAAGTCAACGTTTATGTCATTTTAAGTCAACGCTTAGGTCACTTTAAGTCAACTTTTTTGTTGCTTTAAGTCACCTTTTTAATACATTTTATGTAAAGTTTAGTTCGTTTTAAGGCAACTTTTGGTCCACTTTAAGTCAAGTTTTAGATGACTTCATACCAGCGTATTCATTCCACAAAACAAATATTGCGTCACTTCTACCAAAGGTTGCGTCATTTCCAAACAACAATTGCGCCATCCATTCTGATCAATTTAATCCCAAGCTAAATATAATACAGTTTTCACTACCCATGCAAATATATGCAAATATATGTAAATATATTTAAAGCTATATGCAATGGACATACACACACACAAATATGCACACACACACATACACACACACACATATATTATATATATATATATATATATATATATATATATATATATATATATATATATATATATATATATATACGTTTACAAAAATATTCAAAAACTAAGGAAACTTTAAATGGAACTATTAAATGAAATTTTATTCACTCTTTGTCTAAATTCTTAATGAGGATCTACATGTGTCTTTTTTCACCATTCTGGACCCTTGTTCGTTTTTCTTTCTTAGTACAACCATTGAACGTGTGCCTTGTTTCTGTTATAATGTAACCAACGAGTATGGATGTTCTAAATTGTTATGTCATTTGTATCCACCAAATTAGCCTACTCTCCACAGTTATTTTTGCAGTATATGTAATGTTTTATATGTCCTATAATGTCCCAAATATTTGCCTCTAAATACGACAGGAATATTGAGTCAACTATACGCCTTATAATCGTCTAGATAGATTCGAACCTGATAAAAAATTCAAGGTTTCGAGCTTAGCATCCCGTAAGATATTATAATTTTATTTAGATCTCTAATTTTTCGTTGCTTAACTTAAATTGGGCTAAACGTATCTGACGCAAATAATAACCTTAATACATGAACAGTCTCTTACCAAATAACTACAAAGAAAACTTTTTGTCGTTTTAATTTTTTATTTTACAATATTATTTTTTAAACACAACTAACTAAAAAGACAACCCCCCCCCCACCCCTCCCTTCGGCAACTGAATTGATTTTGGTGTTAAAAAAATCTGTTCTATATTTTAAAATCCCCAAAAACTTCACATAAATAACACTTAAATTTTTAAAAGGCCAGATTATCTTTAAGTAATCTTTGAGATTGTAATCCGTAAACTAAAAGAAAAAAAAATACCTCCGCGTGTTGTGTGTTTATTCTTTGAAGGGATTAAAACAGTAAAATTCCGCACAAAAAAAAGCGAAAAAAAAAACCCGGTAAAGAATGGATGACGGTTGGCATAAGCAGCAGTTGGTTTATTGTCTGGGGATTTGATGTAGAACGTGGGTTGGGGAGGGGGGGGATGGAGGAGTTAAAGGAGTGTGTGAGTGTGAGTGTGTGTGTGGGGGGGGGGGGAGGGGTTGAATGGTTAAAATGTCGATCACGGCTCGTTAAAATAAAAAAGTTAACATTTTAGTATTGTTGGTCTAAGGCGTAACACAAGTTACGTCAGGGTTAGGGTTAAATTTATACCTTATGTCAGGATTAGGGTTAAATGTATACCTTAAGTCAGGATTAGGGTTAAATGTATACCTTAAGTCAGAATTAGGGTTAAATGTATACCTTAAGTCAGGATTAGGGTTAAATTTATACTTTATGTCAGGATTAGGGTTAAATGTATACCTTATGTCAGGATTAGGAAAAAATTTATACCTTATGTCAGGATTAGGAAAAAATTTATACCTTATGTCAGGATTAGGAAAAATTTATACCTTATGTCAGGATTAGGGTTAAATTTATACTTTATGTCAGGATTAGGGTTAAATTTATACCTTAAGTCAGACAAGGGTTAAGTGTACGCCATACTTCATGGTTTTGGTTGTGCCTGGTTTAAGTGTTAGCTTACTCAACCACGTGGTCGAATGGTAGATGTTACATCTGCTAAAACGAAAGTCTTAAGTTCGGATCCCGGGCTCAAATCCGTAAGACATCCCTGATTACACCCAGCTCTGATGGGTACCTCCTCACGTTAGGTAAACAAGTGTTGGCCACACTATCCCTTTTATGTCGTGTTTACTGACACAGGTGAACTCTACTTCACCCATAGTCCGTAAGGTTCATAAAGTTACTTTACTTACTTATACGTCTTAATTAGGATTATGTTTATGTCAGGCGTCATGATTAGGGCTAAATGTATACCGTACTGTCTGCATGATTAAGTTTGTGTCTGGTTTAAACTGTTTTTAATGTTTTATTTTATTTGGGATAGAGTTAGCACAGTGGTTCTAAACCTATATGGAGGTACCGTACCCTACTAGTTTCATATGCGCATTCAACGAACCCTTCTTAATAGTTGTATCGTCCGCACTGATAAAATCTAATTGCAAATCATACGAGTCGGGTGTGTGTCTTGAACTCCGCCGAATCCATGAGACAGACTCACCGAACCCCTGGGGTTCAACCGAACCCAGGTTAAGAACCACTGGGTTAGCTTATATCTAACAATACGATCACTGATACATATGGTGTGGATTTCAAAACTTGTATACACAATAGGTGTCTTTTTATGTGTAGTCTGTGTATTATGTATCTTTATTGAAGAACGTGTCTATTAAAGAGGTAGGGCTGTCTTTAAGAAGGACTGGGTTTAGAAGAGAAGAAAAGAAGGCAGGGAAAAAAAAGTAACAATGTGGTTTTAGAGTCTAAACCGGTATGACAAGTTGTATCAATCATTTTTTTTTTTAAAGGCATTGTCATAATGCAGTGACACGAATGTGGTGTGTTGGGTGACAAGATATGTGGGGTGGGGGAGGGGGGGAATCGAGTGGATTATGTAAATTAGAGAACAGAACAGCGCAGGTGTGATTTTTAAAAGACAGAAAGGGATTAAGGAACGGGTAGATGTATGTGGAGTGTGCAGTTTTACAGGGTAGATCGTTATGTAAAAAGTGCGTATGTAATGTATGTTATGTGGCGTATGATTATGTCAATGCAACGACGCGTATGTAATAGAAGTAATGATTTGTACGAGCCGACCCGCGGCATATCATACGCCGCTATTTAGTTGTTGTTTTTTCTACTTTTCAGTTATTCATAATTTGTGAATTCGACACTACCAACGCTGCCACTGAAAATATTTCTTTAAAACACTATAAGTAGCTCGTTAAGGACGATAACCCCCCCCCCCCCCCCCCCCCCCCTCCGTTAAAGTAAACTCAACTTAGTTACCCCCCCACGTTTAAAATCGTTTCAAACTAAATTATCTGCCCCTAATAGTCGTCACTAAACCCGGCTCTGTTTGTAAACATTTAGAGTGAACCACAGCTCACCAGAACATGTAGGGGTGGGGGTGGTAGGGAGCGCGTTTACAGCTTGTTTTCTAGCGTCTCCCGGAAGAGAATTATATATATAGATTAGAGCTAACATGGTGACGCGTTATGCGAAAGTGCTTATGTAATGTCTGTAATGTGGCGTATGCATATGTCAATGTAATGGCGCATATGTAATAGAAATCTTGATTTGTAATAGAACTCACATAGTAACGGTAATGAAAGGGGGAGCGGTACTGGTAATACAAGAAAAGTAACCACTTCGATTGATTAGAATAAAAATTATTGGATGATTGAAGATGCAGATGTCCGATAATAGACTCTTCCAAAGATAGGTGTGTTGGGTTGTTAGTAATATTGTAATCTCGGCTAGTTTTATGGTTAGAAATTAGGGTTAGGCGTACGGTAGGAATAGAGTTGGGGCCAAGGTTAGGTATAGGTTAGCATTAACATTAACAAGCCATGTGTGTAGTTAAGTTAACTACCAGTAACCTACGATTTACCGTAACCTACACCCCCTTTTTAAGAAGATTCTTACACTGGTACAAAAATTCCCTCAATTAATAATAAATTTGAACAATGTAATTAAAGAAGTTTACGTAATTACTCATTTAACAGAACAATAATATAATACATTTTTCTAATAACATATGTGTATACGCATGAACGATTACGTCATTACAAATATATATATGACACACACAAAACGCATTAGTTGATAATGCGTAATTTAAAAAAAAAATCAATAGCTAACATATTGTGGTATAAGTTAAGTATAACAAGGTTATAAATAAGCAAAGCCTTAGATACAATGTAGAGCTAAGACATCTTAACAGGGTGAATAATAAAAGTAAAACACAAACCTGAGACACATATAAACAAACACACATAAACAAACACACATAAAATAACACATCAAATAAAACACATCAAATAACACACATCAAATAACACACATCACATAACACACATAAAATAACACATGAAATAACACACATTAATAAACCCACATCAAATAACACACATCAAATAACACACATCAAATAACACAAATCAAATAACACACATCAAATAACACACATCACATAACACACATGAAATAACACATGAAATAACACACATTAATAAACCCACATCAAATAACACACATCAAATAACACATCAAATAACACAAATCAAATAACACACATCAAATAACACACATTAACAAACAATTATCGACTAGCACAGATTTAATGACACACATTCAGAGATACATTAAGCTTGGTTGACAAGGAATTCATAATACAAAAAAAAATGCAATAACAATTTAAACTTGCAACCCCCTAGCCAGTCCCTGAACTTCAGGGGGTGGGGTGGTAGACACCACCACAATGGAAGATGTTTTCAGCGGGGTGCACCTGGGACCACAAAAGAATGGAGTCACTCATGCGAGACGTGGGATCCGAACCGTGTTAAACAATGTCTTGTGCATACCTCTATTTTAATAGGAGGGAAAACAGAAAAGGAGGGAAGCTTATATTTAGGGAGAGGGTGAAGATGAGGGAACAAAAGTTAACTTTATGAACTTTTACTATATATATATATATATATATATATATATATATATATATATATATATATATATATAGATATATATATATATATATATATATATATATATATATATATATATATATATATATATATATTTATTTATTTATATATATATATATTTATATATATATATAATATATATATATATAATATATAATATATATATAATATATATATATAATATATATATATATATTTATATATAATTTATAATATATATATATATATAATATATATAATATATATATAATATATATATATATAATATATATATATATATATATATATATATATATATATATATATATATATATATATATATATATATATATATATATATACATGTGTGTGTACCTATATATTGTAACAAGGAGACGTAGAGTTTAAAAAGTGTATTGACTGTGTTTTAATCCGCCTCACCAAAGTGTGTTCAGATAATCTAGATTACATTTCCAGCATCACTGTTAGTATCCCCAGGGGTAGAGGAAATTTGGCCGGTCAATGCAATCCTGGAGGACAGTAGAAGATGAGACAAGGGCTGTTGGGGAGACGTGAGCTCAAAGAAGTAGAGCTGTCTAAGACTGTGTTCCGGTGGAGAGGTGTGGCTGCAGATAGTCAAGCTAGTATTTACAATATGCTAAACTATTTCTACAAAGAAAATTATTCTAACACCTACACATTTTGATATTGTTTTTTTACAAGCATTCATAAAAAGTTTGACATGTTCTAATGGTCTGAAATGGTCTAATTTTAAAATATTAATTTTCACTACAATGATTGGGTTAAGAAGGATAACTCTGTTCTGAGAGGTATTTTACCGGTTACCTCTCTTGCTCCTAAGAAAACGCGTTTTTCGCAAAAACGTTTTTTAAATAGAAGATCGGATCTATTATTGACTCAAATGCATTAATATGTTAAGAAAAGTATTAAAATGTGTTTAATATAGTTTATTATGTCAAATGTATAAACCATTTAATATGTTGCATAGTGTTGGTTATTTGTATTCAACACTGTACACTCTCCTTTAATAGAGAAATAAATTAGACCGCTTGCAAAAACTTAATGTAACTTACAAAATGGCATAGAAGAGTACGGTGGCTTAATGACCAGACATTTCACTGTACGGTAGTTCAATGACATGGGACACACCACAGTACACTATGACATTATTAATGACATGACAGCTCCAGAGCTATAGCTCATGACAGATGACATATAGTACTTTCAGACAGCTTAACCTTGTACCATTGTGCTAAATTAGGGGTTACTTAAACTTTTAAAATGCTGAAACTCAAACATGTGTTTGTTTACATTTCTTCAAATTACACTAAACTGCTTCATCACCCCCATCTTAAATTTTATTTAAAGAAAAAAACAGAAATTGTGAAAACAAGACGACAAATAAAATTCAATTAAAAAAAAAGTAACTTCATTTGATATGCTGCACTTGTTTCTATTTGAATAGATGTGATGAGTCATTTATTTTAATGTCACAGTTGACATATGAGGAAATAAATATGTTGATGATAATGAAAGATTAGAATTACCAGGTTATCTAATTGTTACAATATCGAATCCTTGCTAGCTAGTCTTTACAGTAACTACATATTAGGACCTGCGGTTTAAAGCTTTAAAATAACATTGTCTTTTATAACTTTTGACGTCACGTTATCCATGCAGATGACGTTTATCCTTCCGTCTGTCTGAATCTTAAATCAAATGACCTTCACGTTTGTTTTTGTTGACACCCCAGTGAGCGATGGTCACGGAGTTTTCCGGTCATATCCACGTGGTTCCGGTAGTTGCTTACTGTTGTCGTCGCTATTCTTTATTGAGATTTTGTTTGTACCATTTGATTTAATGTGATTGTTGTTGTCTAGGCTAGGTTTTGAACTCGGCTCTCGACGTATAAAAAAAAAATTGCATTATAACGAATATCCAGGTCCATTTTTAACACGTTTTTAACACGTTTTTCTTAACTCAGCTTCGCGTTTGTTTGTTTGTTTGTTTGTTGTTAAAATTGACATCGAAAATTAGCCCACTTCTGATTGCTCTAGAGACCTGAAATTTGGCATGCATGCTACTTTCGCCTAACAATTTCAGATGCAATCATAAAAACTAGCAATTAGTGACCGTAATTAGCTTAATTTAATTACGCCCCAAGGACCATAAAATTGAGGACATGATTTCTAAAGATACCGACAAGACTTGAGGCCTATTGACACAGTTACTTCGGCCCCAATCGAAGTGAGCGCGCTGGCCGTGATCGTATAGTGGTTAGTACTTCGCGTTGTGGCCGCGACAACCCAGGTTCGAATCCTGGTCGCTCAAGATTTTTAGTCCGTGTATTTATAAACACTTTTTTAAAAACCACGTTTTTTATGTGTAGCAACGGACTAAAAAGGAGAACGGACACGGTAACACATTGTTAACGGTGACACGGTTGGTACGCTGGGCATGCTAAAATACACATAAACACGTTTTTCCTTAACTCAGCTTCGCGTTTATTTGTTTGTTTATGGGAGATTTGATCACGTGATTCGTGAGTAGATCTCCACGCCAGCAACGTAAATTACACCCTTTCTCTGTTTAAAGCGTATCGGTCGCTCAAGATTTTTTTAGTCCGTGTATTTAAAAACACTTAGTCAAGTCATACTTAATCAAGTGATTAGATAAAGTAGAAAATAAACTATATAAAAAACTTTTTTAAAAACCACGTTTTTCATGTGTAGCAACGGACTAAAAAGGAGAAAATAAAATACTTAAAAAAAACTTTTAAAAAAACCACGTTTTTCTTGTGGACTAAAAAGTAGAAAATAACTATTTACATACATTTGATGACAAAAAACGTGGGTCGGGCAGATGGGTCGGGAAATTTGATGGTGAACGTACCCACGTTTTTTGTCATCAAATGTATGTAAATAGTTATTTTCTACTTTTTAGTCCACAAGAAAAACGTGGTTTTTTTAAAAGTTTTTTTTAAGTATTTTATTATTAACTCAGCTTCGCGTGGATGTGTTTGTTGTTAAAATTGACATCGAAAATTAGCCCACTTCTGATTGTTCTATAGTTCTGAAATTTGGCATGCAGGTTACTTTCGCCTAACAATTTCAGATGCAATCATAAAAACTAGCAATTAGAGACCGTAATTAGCTTAATTTAATTACGCCCCAAGGACCATAAAATTGAGGACATGATTTCTAAAGATACCGACAAGACTGGAGGCCTATAGACACAGTTACTTCGGCCCCAATCGATGTGAGCGCGCTGGCCGTGATCGTATAGTGGTTAGTACTTCGCGTTGTGGCCGCGACAACCCAGGTTCGAATCCTGGTCGCTCAAGATTTTTTTAGTCCGTGTATTTATAAACACTTTTTTAAAAACCACGTTTTTCATGTGTAGCAACGGACTAAAAAGGAGAAAATAAAATACTTAAAAAAAAACTTTTTAAAAAACCACGTTTTTCTTGTGGACTAAAAAGTAGAAAATAACTATTTACATACATTTGATGACAAAAAACGTGGGTCGGGCAGATGGGTCGGGAAATTTGATGGTGAACGTACCCACGTTTTTTGTCATCAAATGTATGTAAATAGTTATTTTCTACTTTTTAGTCCACAAGAAAAACGTGGTTTTTTAAAAAGTTTTTTTTTAAGTATTTTATTATGCACATTATCTTTATATCGATGGGTCACATCACAAGCTAACAGATGTACTTACTCAATAAGGTGAGTAACTGTATTAGTCCTTGTTTGATTCAACCATCGATTTGAGGATTGAAATTTAGCATGTATTCGAACTGGTTTAACTAATAATTGCGGGTTGATTTTATTAACCAATCAGGGATTAACAATGCCAAGAATCTGTTGTATGTTTTAAATATAAAAATCGTTAAGTATGCGCATTCATAAAAATCTGCTATTTCATAAACGAAATTCGTAACCCTGGAACCCTGGGTAGCCTTTAAATATACAGAGATTGTACCGCAAGGTTTTATATTTTAACTAAATATTAGGGGGGGGGGCTCAGAAGTCCATTCGGCCTATACTGTGTGTCATTCAGTATATATTCAGACGTCCTTTCGACTTATACGGTGGGTCAAACAGTATATGTTGAGACGTCTATTCGACCTATACTGTGGTACATACAGTATATGTTCAACTCAACTTGTGCACATACGTGTGAAGATCAAGCAACATTTGGACCAGAAATAAAGGGGAGGGACAAAAAAAGATGTAAACTTTATATTCAAACTGCGACTGTTGCTCTGACCCACGTTGTGGTAGAGGCTGGGGGTGGGATGGAGGAGGGAGGGGGGTGGGTAGCCTGTTTTATGAATGTTGCCCAGACAGCATTCACGACAAAAGTCTACGACGCCTGCTAGCCCCGATGGTATAGTTCCTCCAGCCATTGTTCGGCTGATGTTGGCCGCGTTAGTTCCGGCTCATAAAGTCAGCTTTAACACTTGGATGGTCCGGGGGCCACTTGCTGATGAGAGGTTTAGTACATTGATACAACGGTGTGGTTCTCTCCCCTTTTATATGACGAACATCTCGACTTGTTTGGGGTTGACTCCCCTTTTTGTGAGAAGCGACGGAATTTTAGTACATTCTGCAATGAAGTTGACTTTTATCTGCATGGCTAATTTTGATATTTTTTGTGTGGCATATTATTCGTTATATTGAATACGTACTCTCTATTCAAAAGTCTCACTTGTGTTCATGTTTCGTCTGTTTTATAGATTCTATTGAAGTGGACATTTAGATAACATTTCTTCCTCTTGTTTTATGTTGTATATAAATATAAAAAGGCTTTACTTTTTTGCGCGTTGATTTATTAAGATATTTTTATGCACTTCAATTGTACTGGCAAAAGTTAGCCTTTCTTACTTGTATTTTCATGTGATTAAACAGGCAACAATGGACTTGAGGCTTCTTCGTCGCATTGTTACATTCAGACATCTCTGTTTTTGTTTTCCAAATCGGGATTAAAACCTCTTCTATCCGCTTAAGCCTAGATCTGTCTTTTATTCTTTGGATACTTAGCATTTTCTAAAAAATAATTACCTCGGTATGCTAAATACAGATATGTTATGAATTTTACAACAAAGACAATATACAATCATGAGAGTGGCGTAAGTGTAAGTAGATGACTATGTTAAAAAAGAAACAAAGATGTTTATAGAAGTATAAGGGGTCGGCGTAGTCGAGTTGGTGAAGTTCATAATTTCTAAACCGAAAAGTCTCGAGTTCGAAGCCTCGAGCAGATAAGGTTCGTTAGCTGGGGACAGCCACTCTTACATGAGAGACAACTCCAACATTGTTCTTGGTTGGACGAAGGCTATGGAAGCAAATAAAAAAAAAATAATTCTGAAATCGGAGTCAATGGCCTCAATATCGCATAATTGTGTTGGAGGGGATCCATTCCAACACTAAAATTAAGAGCGAAGAAGAAGAAGAGAAGTGTAATCTCCAAAAGAGAAAACAAACGTTTGAAGAAAAAAAAACTGAAAATATATTAAAGACTGCCAGCTGTTAAATTACTATTAGCCAGGACTTCTTGGTACGTGTCGGCCTCTTGTCCGCGTCGGCCTTTTGTCATGTCGGCATTTCAGACAGCCAGACGTTTCCTAATAGAGATCTCTCGCAAATTAAAACGGCTTTTAAACTTTGAATATGTTTTTAATGATATCGCACTTTTACACATTGTCGAAAACTTTATTCGACTGTGTTCAACTTCTATTCAATTCACGCCAATTTTCTCACAACAAGAGTACAGTCCCCTTATTTAAAAAAAAAATGTTCATATCATGACTAAGACTTGTCCTACTGGTTGAGATACGACACAAACATACAAACAGACACACGAACACACTCTACAGAAACAGCCGCTAGTTTCAACACATGGTCCCCGTCGCATTTTATAAAAATAAATAATTCAAAACCGGTTCGGGTGATCTTTTCTTTGCGTTCGGTAAGCTCCCTTTGTTTGATGTCTTACAATACCGGAGTTGTCGCGCTTGAACGAATTATCATTCTTAGTTGGGGTGTGTTGCGTTAAAGAATAATAACTATAAAAAGAATTTCGCGAGGGAATAAAAGAAATAAAAAATCAAAGACGTTTTCTTTTATGCTTAAGCTTTAAACACAACATTCGACTGCATATGTGACGTTTTTAATACGTTCAGTTAAATTATTGAAATCAATGTGTTTATTTCTACGATTTTTAACAGTGTACTGAATGATACCGTTAGGTACAAATGGTGGGAGGGGATTACCTTTTTACATAGTTACTGTAGAAAAAGCTGGACTGTTATATTATCAGTATCATCTTGTACCGTTCATGCTGAAGACACGTGGTGCAGGTGAAGTAGAGTTGATCTGTTTCAATGACATCAGTATTACGCCACGTCGACTTTATTTCTTTAACATTAGTGAAGGAGAAAGATGTAGGGGTGGAGTATGATGTAGGGGAGGGGCAAGATGTAGGGGAGGAACCTGATGTAGGAAAGTTGCGTGATGTAGAGGAGGAGCGTGATGTAGGGGAGGGTCAAGATGTAGGGGAGGAACATGATGTAGGGGAGGAACATAATGTAGAGGAGGAGCGTGAGGTAGATGAGGAGTGTGATGTAGAGGAGGAGTGTGATGTAGGGGAGGAGTGTGATGTAGGGGAGGGGCATGATCTAGGGGAGCAGTATGTTGTAAAAGGGGAAGAGCATGATGTAGGGGAGGTGCGTAATCTAGGGGAGGTGCGTGATGTAGGGGAGGTGCGTGAGGTAGTGGAGGGGCGTGATGTAGGGGAGGTGCGTGTTGTAGGGGAGGGGCATGATCTAGGGGAGGAGTATGTTGTAAAGGGGGAGGAGTATGATGTAAACGGGGAGGCGCGTGATTTAGGGGAGGGGCATGAGGTATGGGAGGAGCATGATCTAGGGGAGGAGTATGTTGTAAAAGGGGAAGAGCGTGATGTAGGGGAGGAACGTGATGTAGTGAAGGTGCGTGATGTAGGGGAGGAGCATGATCTAGGGGAGGAGCATGATCTAGGGGAGGGGCATGAGGTATGGGAGGAGCATGATGTAGTGAGCATGATAAACAGGAGGAGCAATATGTTGTTGACCCAGAAGAGGAACACATAACCATATACTACGTGTGTAGTGGAGCGACACAGATGCTCAGCGAAGGAGCACATATGTGAGGTAGTGGTTGAGAGTTTGATTAAGAGCCATGGAGAGGGAATTACACATTGTTACCTAGATGTAGTGCATTCGCTGTAGCGATTTTTCTTCAGGTAGCGTCACGCTTGACTGACTGGCTCAGTCGGCCATCTCTAAGTGCATGTTGATACGGGTAACATATGGTTTCTCCATTATTACATAAAACACATACATTACGTACATTATCAGGTAGGAAGTTGAGATGTGGGGGTTAGATAATATATCTAAACTAGAACTTATTGAATGTAGATGTGTTTATAGAAGACATCAAAACATTGTTATAATAAAAGTTATGGGACGGTGTGGTTGGGTATTAGAGCATACGACTGCAAACTCGAAGATCTCGGGTTCGATATTGGAGTTGAAACCATAGGACGTCCTTGAGTCCGCTCAGCTATGATGGGTATCTGACTCATTTTGTGAAAAATAATAGTGGCTGTCCTATTGACCGTAATGTCTGAACTCTACTTGTATTTACAGTTACTATACGCGTTGAATCCCAACCTTACTTCCCCCCTCCCCACACCTCCTACTTCCAAGTCATATATCGTCACAATACTCAGACCCCCGCCCTAGTACTAAGGTGTTTGACTCATAAATGGACGACGCCTTAGCTCACATCAGAGTACATTTGTACTCCCAGTTCTTTCAAGCTGGTCACTGAAACTCGTCAACTCTACTACATCTACGCTAAAACAAAAGATTACTCGAATAATATTGAATGCGAGTAAACCTTTTAGTTTTGTTCACTGAACTAATTCAGGTTCGTGAACACATTGATCGCGTGAATCGACAAGTGCGCTTTACAGGAGATGTAGAATGAATTTACAACAGCTTTACGGCAGATTTACAAAAAGTAGAACACAAAGATCGTCGCAAGAAGTAGTGCACTACAGTGGATATCTGCTGTTTGTAACAGTGGATGGGGGGGGGGGGGGGGGAGGACGGGGGGGGGGAGAGACACAGAGAGTTAAACACATGGGTAGGGGATTAGGTGGAGTTAGCCATGAAGTAGCGGATTATGGTAATCCTGTTATAAGGGGTCACTACAGGGGACAAGATAGAGGGACGGGCGGGGTATTGGGGGGGGGGGGGGTCGATGTTATGTAAAGATTTCATGTATATTGGGAGAAATGGGTTTACTTTGTGTAGGGTTTGAAGTATCGGGTATATTTTAAGTATAGTTTTGAAAATGGGGTTTAAGGTAAATAAGGTTTAAAGTATGAGGTATGGTGTTAGGAGTATGGGGTTCAATGTAAGTAGGGTTTTGAGGGTGAGTGTTTAACATATAACATATAACATATTATTTGCAGCTTTTAACAAACAATTTTCTACTCAGTAAGGATTTAACACAGATATATGAATGTTTTAATACACCACTTTTCTGAATATACCTGAGATACGACACAGAAATATTTCTATTCTAACACTATTTCCTATTGTGTGTGTACATTTTTTTTTTACCTACAACTTTATTTTATTACGTTTTATTCTCCTCTGAAGCAAACATTCCCTGTTCCGCTCTGCTGCACGCATAGACAGCCCCAGCTACAAGTATTGTGCTGCGAACATATTTTTAAAACTCCAACATAGGACCCATACGAATTGTTCATATCACCCCACAAAGTGTATTGTTCCTTTTGAATTCGTACGGAGGAATGGTATTGTGTAGCGTAGTAGAGGCGAATACAGGGAGATCACTCATGCATGCAATTCAAGGGACACAATTCATAATAAATTGTGAGAACAGTTCAGGGAGCGTATAGAGAAAAAAAATAATTTGAGTAAGTGTAACAATAGGTACCGTGTTTTTCGACCGTGGGATTTTTTTGTAAAGTATCAAAATGTTGAGAGGCTGATGGGGTTGGGGTGGTGTGGGTCAAGTGGACCTTTGTGAGTTCAAGGACTTTGAACATGATTTAACAGATGTTTATACCTGGAGTATATGAAGGTGTTAGGGAACGGCGTGGCCTAAACGGTAGAGCGCTAGACTGCTAACCCGAAATCCGGGTTCAAGTCAGTACTGACAAGGCTATAAATAGTTATTTTTTTGCTTTCTGTCGGTGTACGGGTGGTCGAGTGGCAATGCATGAGATTGCTGAATCCCGTATTCCGAGTTCGAATCTCATTCTAATCTGATATCGGGTAGATTAAGGATTAATACAAAAAATTATACACCAACGTATCTACGAGTTTTTTAATCCATTGTTTTCTTGTGTTTCTGAACAACAAAAAATTACATAGTAACGTTTTTTTTAAAATTAAAAACCACTTATAATTATATACAAGCCATGTATTTATAAATGAAACTCTTGACGTCGATCTGGCTGTTTAGTGTTTAACCAAATTTTAGTTCCCTCTGTTATTGTCTACATATAAACAAAGGCACACAATTAATCCGAGTTTCTTTTCAAAATTAAATGCCTAAAATTAAATGACGGAAACAGTTATTGTTACGACCCACGCTTCATTGTATTTCTCACACCTTAAGTGTATTTAGATTATACGAGCCGACCCGCGACATATCATACGCCGCTGTTTAGTTGTTGTTTTTTCTATTTTTCAGTAATTCATAATTTGTGAATTCGACAGTACCAACGCCGCCACTGAAAATATTTCTTTAAAACACTATAAGTAGCTCGTTAAGGACGATAACCCCCCCCCCCCCTCCTTCCCCAACCCCCCTCCGTTAAAGTAAACTCCACTTAGTTACCCCCCCCCCTCCCCCCTACGTTTAAAATCGTTTCAAACCAAATTATCTGCCCCTAATAGTCGTCACTAAACCCGGCTCTGCTTGTAAACATTTAGCGCGAACCACAGCTCACAAGACCATGTAGGAGTGGGGGTGGTACGGAGCGCGCTTACAGCTTGTTTTCTCGTGTAATATAAAGGATTAAAACAAAGCATCAGAATTCGATCAAGTGTATTACTAGGAAAGAAAACGAAAGGGAAATAACTCGACCAGGGAAGATAACAAAAGGGATCGAACTCGCCCCGAAGTTGTAGATTCTACAAGGGAAATAAAAACCTAAAGGGAAATAATCCGAGGTTGTGCACTACAAGGGTGCAAAACAAAAGGGAAAGAACTCGAGACTAGGATAATTAGCGGACATCAAAGGTGCAGGGGCAGATAATGATATGACGCACGTCCCGCCCCTTAACGTCTTGTTAAACCAAGTTTACACCTCCACTCTACGCCTTCTGCCCAACTTCTACCTCAGCGGTAGATAACTCAGATACTGCCCCGTAATAATTGTAACACTAGAGGTAGGTCTTGAAAATTTGTCGAGTTTTTTTTTTTTTCTTGACAAACGAAGATGGTTCGTAAAAAGAGGGGAAGGAACTCGGAGATAACAATTCGTGGGAATACGTGTTGTCCCCCCTGGCTAACTGGTGCTGGGTATAATAATGTGAGGGGGGAGTGGTGGTAGTGGGGGATATCGTAACTTGGATTTGAAAGAATAAAGATGTTAATAAGTTTATTTTATACAGAGATTTATCAAAGCTTTATAATTGATGTGTACATCGTCCTTATAATTTGGCCATTGATATTGTCCTCAAATGTTAAATATGGAGTGTCACTACAGTCAGCAAATGTAGATTCTAGACTGTGGCCTCATATATTGAATATAGACATTGTGCATAAATGTTGTCCTGAACTGAGCTTTAATTCATCAAGATGACTGGAGACATTGGCATTTGACATTTGACATTACAACTGGATGGCACAGTTTAATGTTTTCCTTTTGTTATGGTACACGTCTACCTTAACTAAACCTATCGCTACTGCACTATGTCCTGGACCATTAACCTTTACCATTGATTCCTGAATGTTAACATTAATAACTGACCCCTAAATGTTTACAATAATCATCGAACCCCTAAATGTTTACATTAGTCATCGACCCATAAATGTTTACATTAATCATCAACACCTAAGTGTTTACAATAATCATCGACCCCAAAATGTTGACATTAATCATCGACCCCTAAATGTTGACATTAATCATCGACCCTTAAATATTAAAAGTATTCATCGACCCCTAAATGTTTACATTAATCATCGACCCCTAAATGTTTACAATAATCATCGACCCCAAAATGTTGCCATTCAACAATGATTATTTTAAAAAAAAATTTTGCAGTTACTTATGAAGTTCCCTAGAAATCTCCTGACCCCTGTTGCTATGGAAACCATGCTTAGTTTTAACCACGAGTTAGGGTCATTGAGAGTGAAGCAAACAACCCAATTGTCTAGCAGGCCAGGAATCTTCTGGAACATCAGCGACGAAATAAGGTAATTGGGGGGGGGGGGGGGGGGGGACGGTGAGCGGTGGGGGAGATGGGGTGTAGTCCAGTGGACTAACTAATAAAATCTAAGTTTCATTTTTGACACGATAAAAGAAACAGGCTGAGTTGACACTATAATGTTCATCATGTACTTGTTTTTTTTTACTACCCAGGCATATGACTTAGGGATAAGCCTAATCCTAAATCCGTGTTTTTATCACATAAGTTTAGACTCTAATTGCTAACCTGATTAAATGTAATTGTTTTCCTCACATGTGTGTTTGTTGAAGGACACCCAGACAGATCTAATTTTAAAATAATGATCGCTATCATTATATGTGCGCCGTACATAGCCCTTGTATGGATTCGAACCCACGCTTCGAAATTAATAAACCATATTCTATGGACCTTCTATAGATTCAAACCCCCATTTCAATATTAATTAACCATATTCTGTACCCCTTCTATGGATTCGAACTCGCCATTTCAATATTAATAAACCATATTCTTTAGTGCTTCTATGAATTCGAACCCCCATTTCAATATTAATCAACAATATTATATATGCATTCTATGGATTCGAACCCACACTTCAGTATTACTAAGATATACTCTACAGGCCTTCTAAGGGGTCGGTGAGGGGTGGGAGAGATGGGGTGTAGTCCAGTAGATTAACTAATAAAATCTAAGTTTCATTTTTGACACGATAAAAGACAGAAGCAGGCTGAGCTGTCGCTATAATGTTCATCACGTACTTGTGTTTTTACTCAGGCATATGACTTAGGGATAAGCCTAATCCTAAATTCTTGTTTTTATTAACAGACGTTTAGACTCTAATTGCTAACCTGATTAAATTTAATTGTTTTCCTCACATCTGTGTTTGTTGAAGGACACCCAGACAGATCTAATGTTAAAATAATGATCGCTATCATTTTATGTGCGCCGTACATAGCCCATGTATGGATTCGAATCCACAATTCAAAATTATTAAACCATATTCTATGGACCTTTAATGGATACGAACCCCCATTTCAATAATAATAAACCCTATTCTTTAGCCCCGCTATGGATTCAAAACCCAAATTTAAACATAAATAAACCATATTCTATAGCCCTTCTTTGGATTCGAACCCCCATTTCAAAATGAATAAACCATATTCTATGGACCTTTTATGGCTTCGAACCCACAATACAAAATTAATAAACTATATTCTTTTGCCCTTCTATGGATTCGAACCCCATTTCATTATTGATTAACCATATTCTATAGACCTTCTATGGATCCGAACCCCCATTTAAATATTAATTAACCAATTATATATGCATTATAAGGATATGAACACGCACTTCAGTATTACTAAGATATACTCTACAGGCCTTCTAAGGATTCTTCCATTTATTTTATTTTAATATTAATAAACCATATTCCTTATACCGCGTTTACACTTGCGATATGTATACTATACAATTCTAGAAAAAAAAAATTTCTATAGGGCCTAAGATAATAGGAGAGCCTACTCACTTATTGCGAAGTTTTTTTTTTTCTAGACATGTATAGGATACATGTCGCAAGTGTAAACGCGGTATTAGACCTTCTGTTGATTGGAACCCGCGCAAATATTTATCAGCCTATACTGTAGGCCTTTTATACATCATGTAAGTATACGAACATAGGTTTTCAAAGCAGTGCATAAAAAAAGCACTTTATAATTTATCATTAAAATTTAAGTTTAAAGAAATAACGGAAGTTGAATTGTCTTTACAAAACCTAACAACAATTGATCATTAATTTTTATAGAACATATTGTATTACTCATTAAATCATTCATTATATATTGTTTACTATAATAAAAAAAATATGATTGAGGATTTAGGGATAATCTTATTTCTATTAAAGACTTCCAGCATCCGTTGCAGGATCGTAAATGGGGTGAATAAAGTGTCTATAAGATGTAATTTTTTCATGGGTGGTCTGCGAAACTCGAACACCGGTGTGGATGTGGGTGCTTTGTTTTGATTACGTCAGCGTAATTGTATCACAAACAGAGCGGGGTACTTCAAACGGAAGAGATCGCCTTTTATCCCCCCCCCCCCCCCAGTTGAATTCAGCGTAAATAAAACAACACATGTCTTAGATTAGGATGCTAAACGTAATAATGCTAATTGGGTTTAGGCGTGGATTTAATTAAAATCAGAGATTTAAGAATTAAATGTTGAAAGATGGAGGGGTTGGGGGTATGGGAGGATTAAAGGCATATTGTCTTGGTACACATTTGAGCTAAAATGATGTAAGTCGATGATTGTTGTAAGTGATGTTAGATCATAATGGTTTTCAGAAAAGATGTTATTGAAATCTTCAAAGCTGTATATTTCTTTTCAAAGAGGATTAAAGTTAAAATGACCTAAAGTTATGGCCTACAGCGATGGGTTAGGGTGATCTTGGATGATAGATGAGGTGGGGGTAAAGGGGAGGGGAACAATGTAAGTTTATTTGTATAATATTGAAACGCACTGCGTTACATACATCATTGCCTTCAGCCAGAGGGTTTGTTTTATATATAGCTATGCTGATTAGGGCGTGGGGTATGGGATGAGTAAGTAGGATATGGGATTAGTGGTAGGATATTGGATGAGTAGGTAGGATATATGTGGTGGGATATGGGTTGAGTGGGTGGGATATAGGATGAGTGGGTGGGATATGGGATTAGTAGCTTGGATATGGGATTAGTGGTGGGATATGGAATTGGTGGGTGGAATATGACCACTGTTAATCTCCCCCCCCCACACACAATCACCAACCTCCCACTATAATGACCGCTGGTTATTCCCCCCCCCCCACTACCACACCTACTACCACAATGACTACCAATAATCCCCCACCTCAACCCAAAATGAATGCTGTTAATCTCCCCACACAATCACAATGACCCCCGTTATCCCCCCACCACCACAATGACCCCCGTTATCCCCCCACCACCACAATGACCCCCGTTATCCCCCCACCACCACAATAACCACCGTTATCCCCCCCCCACCACCACAATGACCACCGTTATCCCCCCCCCACCACCACCACAATGACCACTGTTATCCCCCCACCACCACAATGACCCCCGTTATCCCCCCACCACCACAATGACCACTGTTATCCCCCCACCACCACAATGACCACTGTTATCCCCCCACCACCACAATGACCACTGTTATCCCCCCACCACCACAATGACCACTGTTATCCCCCCACCACCACAATGACCACCGTTATTCCCCCCCCACCACCACAATGACCACCGTTATTCCCCCCCCACCACCACAATGACCACCGTTATTCCCCCCCACCACCACAATGACCACCGTTATTCCCCCCCCACCACCACAATGACCACCGTTATCCCCCCCCCCACCACCACAATGACCACTGTTATCCCCCCCCACCACCACAATGACCACCGTTATCCCCCCCCCCCACCACCACAATGACCACCGTTATCCCCCCCCCCCACCACCACAATGACCACCGTTATCCCCCCCCCCACCACCACAATGACCACTGTTATCCCCCCCACCACCACAATGACCACTGTTATCCCCCCACCACCACAATGACCACCGTTATCCCCCACCACCACAATGACCACCGTTATCCCCACCCCACCCCCACCACCACAATGACCGCTTGTAAATCTCCCCCCACACAATCCCTACCACACATCGATGTGGTCGCTGACTCAACAAAACCTCATTACCGGTTATCGAGCAGTGGTCAGCGTGGTAGAATTGGTCAAGCTCCATGTGACATGCTCAGTGATTTATTTGCTCTCGGCTGCTGGGCACGGGAGGGAGGGGGTGGTAGGGCATGTTTGGCCGGGGGGAGGGTAAGGCGTGTTGACCAGCAGTGTATTCTTTAAACAGACAACAGACACCATGCAGCATTTCACCAATTTTAAAGTGATATTACTTTCTCAGCAATACAGGGGTTAAAGCACCTTTTTTCGAACCTGACGGGATAGATGAAGTAGAGTTCACCTGTTTCTGTGAACTCGGTATAAGATGGGATAATGTGGTCGGCACTGTACGCAGGTGAAAGTAGAGTGTATGCATTTCTTTAACCACGGTATGCGATGAAAAAGTAGGCATATGAAGGGATAATGTGGTCTGTACTGTACCCAGGTGAAGTAGAGTGCATGCATTTCTTCAACCATGGTATGTGAAGAAAGAGTAGGCATATGAAGGGATAATGTGGTCCACATTGTACGCAGGTGAAGTAGAGTGCACGCATTTCTTCAACCACGGTATGCGAAGAAAAAGTAGGCATATGAAGGGATAATGTGGTATGTACTGTACGCAGGTGAAGTAGAGTGCACGCATTTCTTCAATCACGGTATGTTAAGAAAAAAGTATGCCCAGAATACGTATCCTTAAATAAAGACATGTACCCTTTAGAGCTGGTTAGACTCAAGAGACGCTACCTTCCGACCACGCCGTACCCCCTGTAGTATTACAATGTAGACCAGCACATCCCGGAAGTGCGGCCATCTTGTCATGGGCAGGTACGTCACAACCCCCCTCCCCCCACCCCCTCCTCTTCCCCCCCCCACCCCCTCCTCTTTCCCCCCCCCCCCCACCATGTACTCAGTAGTTTTAAAGACGCCGAGCTAAAAGTAGACGGGTGTCATGTGGTGAATCCTTTCTACATTTCATCTCCCACGTCACTTCTGTTTATGTGACGGCGTGGTCGGGCGGTAGCGTGCACGAATACTAATACAAATGTATAGAGTTCGAATCCCATACAAGAGTCCAGAGTCCATCAAGTTTGTAAATGTACCAGTATTACATTAAAGAAAGTGCAGGTGGTTCGGCATAGAAAAACACAATATTCCCACACTATTCCTTTCATATGCCGATTTTAAAGAAACAGGTGAGCTCTACTTCATCTGCTCTATTGACCAACACATCCTGGAATGTATATTTTTATATATTTTATTTATTACAGTCTGCACCAGGCAACAGATACCCTAGCTACGCCACTTCGTCTAGAACAAGACCCCCATTTCAAAGAACCCACATTGTCCATTGCACTATCTCACTCACCCTTCCTTTCAAAACATAAACCAAATTTTAAAATAATTATACGACTTAATATCTTTTTTCTTGCACACTACTTCATGCACCCCCTCCCCCACACTTCATTTCCTCTCGACCCTCCCCTCACCTCTCCACCCCCTCTGACCGCATCCTCCCACCAGCTGATAACTCCCGTGATAAAGCGGCTGATTAACTTATGTAAACAAGACTTGTAATGGTGATTCCCCTTGCTTTATGAGGCCATATCATGGGAGATAACTCAAATAGAAAACAGACAATCTGATGCGCCCTGACCTCTCGACCCGGCTTCTTCTATCTTAAAACAAAATGGCGCCAGCAAATTGTGTCTGCTTGTATTAATTTAATTTTTTTATTACAACTTCCTCTGTCGTATGCTAGACTATTATATTTAATTATTACCCACGTTTCCACACTAATATAATCAACTGTACGTGATTTCCTGTTTATATACGTTGTGAGTTGTACATAATTAATTTGAACATTTGTTTAGCGGGCTGATACACATTCATCACGTATTCAGTAATAGAAATAGTCTCGAAATTGTAACAGTTAAAATTAACCACAAATCTAAAGACTGAGCTTAATTAGATATTAATGCTTCTAGTAAATCTCTAATTAAATGTTCTGTGTTAGGTTTAATAACGAAGCTCGGTATGGACAAAAATGATCAAGGGTGAAGAGACTAATTATAGATAATCGTAAAATATTCCTTCAGAATAGATGGTTCATGTATCATATGAAGTAGAGTTTATGTGTTTCTCTGACCTTTCACTATGCCCAACCGTTTTGAACATCCCGGATTTAATCTCATAGTTGTAATTTTAAACATTAGAGTCTTCCCATTCTTCTTCGTTCTTAGTCAAATTATTTTAATGGTGGACGTAATTTATCCAACTCAATTAAGTATTTCGTTTCAACCTGTTTAAAGGCCATTGACTTCGTGTTTTTTTTTACTGTGTTTTTCTTTTTCAATTTGCTTCCATATCTTTGTGCTACCAAGAACAAGTTACAGTGCAGTTGTTTAAATTTGGGGTTGTCTCTCCTAGAAGAGTTCCTGTTCTCAGCTATCGAGCCTCATCTGTTCTGAGGGGTTCGACTCGGGACTTTGCGGTTTAGCAACCATGAGCTATCACCGTCCCGACCACGTCGACCAAAAAAATTAATCAAAACAATTGCTTCTTTGCAACATCCGTTTCATCATACGTGTCTGTAAAGTGTCTCGATTTCCGAACACATTAGGAATCCGTAATTTTGAATCACCTGCGCACACAGAAACACAGCCTAAGACCCACTCCTTAAGCTAATGAACAATTAAACAAAAAAAAACTACACCGTACCTGCAGCGTATCTAATTAACGCAGCTTGTCAGTTAATTGTTTACAATGCTAATGATCACGTGCTCGCTATACCTGGGCTACCCGTGCACGTGCATTGTCCTGGGCGACCCCTGACCCCTGTAAACTTGTGTTTATGTCTTTCACGCGAGGCGCTGCTCACATTAGCACGTGTGTGTTACACATTGCGACCTTTGACCTCGACCGGAGCCGCCGATTCAGCAAAATATTTTTAATTTTAAGGCCGTCGAAAAAACAACAAAAATCTGCATCATGCTCTAGAAGTACTACTGGCTCCGAATATTAAACCAGTTTAGGGTCTACAACTCTGGCTCCATATATCAGACTGGCTCCGGGAATTTTCGTTCGGCTTCAAGGCTCAGATGGGATAAAAATCTCGAATTCCGGTTTCAGAGCTGTAATTCCAGATCCAACCCTAAACTCTTATTTCCAAACCTCGACTATAACCCATACAAATAATACTTTAGATATGATGAAATTTGCAAAGAGCAATGTACTTTCTATGGATGGCGTGGCCTAGTAGTAGAGAGCTAGACTGCTGGCCCGAGAGTCTATAGTTCGAATCTGGGTTCTAATAATTGGAACGTCCCTGAGTCCACCCAGCTCTGATGGTACCTATCTTACGTTAGGGAAACAAAGGCTGACCACGCTATCCCTTCATATGCCGAGGTCAATGAATCAGATGAACTCTACTTCATCGGCCCCATGTATCGTGGGCATGAACGGAATTAAGAAGAAGAAGAAATTACATTCTACTTACTGTAACCTTAATGCAGATTTGTAGATTTTTATTGAACAAACACACTAATCTAATTACCCGTAACTTTCTGACTACATTGTAACATGTGCATGATTGGCTCACGTTTCAAAGAACAACTTATCTTGATAAACAGACAAGCATGATCTTACTTTACAAGAATCGTTAGCCGTGAGTACAGTGAACGCGTTGGTGAGTAAAGAAAAACTACACTTAACAAACAAGCGCGGAACAAAAACTCATTTTTCTTACACGTTCCGCTTGACTGACTTAATTCTCTTATAATTTCGCACGCTTTTAATTACACCGAAGCCTAATTACACCTCGTTTTTTTTCTTTTGTTTTGGGGTATAGAAGAATATCATCTTTATAACAACAAGATTTTTGTTACACAATTTTTTTTTCCAAGGTGGATTTGGGGTTTAGCCCGAAAGTCACCCAACCGTGACAAAGGTGAGCACAAAGCCGGTTCATCCGTGAACACGTGAACTACAACAACTCCCAGCTTAACCAAAGCCTTCCCTTGATTCTCTTTTTTCACGGGTGACTAAACTCTCTTCGCTAAAATGTTGTTTCGTTGTTTTTTTACTTTCTCGTATATACGTAGTATAGAGAAAGTATTGTAATCGTGCAAAAAAAAAAAATCGAGATTTTTACAAATCTCGACGTTTTACACCTCACTGATACGGAAAAACATAATTTTGCAATCTTGTCCGTATGTCTGTGTGTGTGTGTGTCTGTCTGTCTGTCTGTCTGTCCGTGTGTAAACACGATAACTTAAGTACCGTTACAGCTAGGTTGATGAAATTTCATATATAAGTATTTTATCAAAATCGTAGATCCGTATCAACTTTTGAGCGATTTCCGATAACCGGAAGTGGTACTTTTCCTACTTTGAATTTTTTAAAAGCCTATAACTTGAGTACTATTTCAGATAGATAAATGAAATTTCACATGTAAGTAAAAGATCTAATTCTCTACCTTCTGTTAAATTTTGAGTAATTTCCGTTGACTGGAAGTAGTAATTTACGCTACTTCCGATTTCTCAAAAAACTAATGTAAATTTTTAAAGTACTAATAATATTGCGCACTATTATACGCGTTTTTATTCGGCGTTTGCTTGGTGCGCAATGTTTTTTTTATGAGATTCTATTCTATTTTTAAAAGTTTAAGTATTTAAAATGGATTAAAAATCATAACTATATCCCCAGTTACCATCCCCTGTTGTTTTATATAAGAATATTCGAGAAAGTTTAGGGGAGATCACTACCGGTTTATTTTTAAAGAGTTTCTGTTGATTATGCGCACGTGTTGGGGAAAATATAAGTCGCTTTACAAACAAAATGTAAAACTTGTTTAAAAGAAAAAAAAAATCGATCAGATTTAAATCGATTTTTGAACATATGGAAAGGTAGTAAAACTTACAAAGGGGAAATAATCCTAAGCCATCACACGGATAGTCTTACCTTTCTTTGTACTTAATCATGGGTTACATTTACATGTACAAATACACACACACACACACATACACAGAAATACACACAGATATATAAATAAATAAAAAATTTCTTTATACATATAAATATATAAAGGCCTATATACATATATGTATTTGTATACACACACAGATATATATATATATATATATATATATATATATATATATATATATATATATATATATATAGAGAGAGAGAGAGAGAGAGAGAGAGAGAGACGGTGGGGGTGGGGAAGTATTTTGGTTTCTCATTAATGTGTATCATACGAAACTATCCTTAATTGACCGAAACGCTTGTTAAGCTTTAACCACTTAAAAAGCCTAACTTAAAAGGAAATCCCCCCTTGTTTCAACGCACGACGCGAAAAAAAAAATCCATGCATATTTTACACACACATCTTCTTTTGTATCCACCTCTAAGCGGTCAACTTGAAACGTGCATTCCTTTGTGCGATTACGCGGCTTAAAGACAAAGCCTCTTCAAATGGGCCTAAACGCGAGACGGATCTGTGTGGGATTTCCCGTTCTGTTTGGCCAGTGGCTGGGACCAATCTTCCACACCGCTGACCACATTTGACGAGCTTTGTTTTGTGTTTGTTCGCGGTGAACAATTAGCGATTACCGACTTCTTGGACACTCGTTGCTGCCGGTTTGCAATCCATTCTTTGCCAGGACGCCCCCCCCCCTCCCCGTCCTCACCCCCATCTTCACTCTCAACTCAATTTGTTAAATTTTTTAAGCCGTTGTTGACTTCTGGTTCAAAGGTACTTGTAAATCCACCGTCAGGTATTATCGTAGCTACGTTTTTTTAACACGTTTCCTTAACCAAACTCTAGTATTTGCAACTGCAACTGACCCTAAAACCTAACCCGGAAACTATTCCCAACTATCAACGCAAAAAAATATTCCCGAAAACAAAAAAAGAGAAAGCCTTGACATTAACTTTATTCCTGACCTTTCCCCTTTTATTATCCTTGACCTTAACCTTACCTGAAATACCTGATCATGTCAAAATTTAAACTTCCGGAGTTGTATTCCAAAAATTTAACCTGTATCAAATATTAAGAATATAAGAAAACAACAAAATAATGCAGTATTTACTTACACGTGTGCTAGCACATGCCTTACTCTTAGCCTTTTTGTGGCTATTTTTTGGGAACAGGGCATTAACCCCTCGTCAATTACCTCCCCCCCCCCCGACATTATCCCCGGAGTAATCACCCCCTGTCAATTACCCCTTCCCCTGTTAATTACCCCAAATCAGTAGACCTTATCCCCCCTCTGGTCATAGCTTAGGGTACAATTAGGGTTGGGGCTAGGGTTTGGGTTTGGGTTTGAGGGCTAGGGCTAGGGCTAGGGCTAGGGCTAGGGCTAGGGCTAGGGCTAGGGCTAGGGCTAGGGCTAGGGCTAGGGCTAGGGCTAGGGCTAGGGCTAGGGCTAGGGCTAGGGCTAGGGCTAGGGCTAGGGCTAGGGCTAGGGCTAGGGCTAGGGTTTGCGTTTGCGTTTGGGTTTGGGTTTGGGTTAGAGAATTTCGGAATTTTCCCGGGAGGGGGAGGGTAATTGACTGGGGCGGTAAATGTCCTAACCCCCAATTTCTTTTACCATTTGATCCCCAATGTAAAAACATATTAGACTGGCGTCTCACTCAGCGTATATGAAGTCACAATTTATTGCTCTTTGTTCTACGAAGTGAAATTTTTAGTGTTTGTTTCTGAAATTAGGTTGATTACAAAGTGTCTCGGTAACACACGATTATCACTGATACTTTGTATTTGCTTTAGGAAAATGGATGCATGCAGGTAATCAGTGTCGGTTGGTCTTAAGGACTAATATGTGTCTGGTCCCCACCTTTTTCTATTCGCATTCTGCGACAATATGGAATGAGAATGGACTTTTACGCGATCTAATATATGTTCGCTGTTTTCTTGTTTACAGATAAATTTAGTGTATTTATACAGTCACATGGTTTTTCTATTTTTAATTCATTCACAATGTCCAATTCCCTTACACAAACACATATATCTCCCTCTCGTACACACAATATTTGTGATAAGAGAATCTATTTGAACACAACACCGCCCTCTTTATTATCCCTTTGTGTCGGAAATACCCGTTTTACCTAAAGAATACCCTCACCTCATTAGCCGTCTCACAACAAACAGCACACAGCTGAGGTAGAATTAAACTCAATGCCACTATAATGACGCCTTTAACCAGGTAGCCAGACCATTAAGCGTTGGCATTGTTAAGGTACTCACCTTTTACGCGCATATATTTCCGTGTGTTATCCTGTCAAGCAGGAAAAGAATCAAATCAACGGAAGAAATGATTCCCATTAGTTCAGTCAACTAGCTGAATCTTAGATTTTAATTTATAAAAAACGAAGTTAAAAAAATAAAATAAAATTTCGTCATTATTTTTTAAGTTAAAAAAAATAATTCAAAAGAATTTAAGTTGATCGAAAGCCTTCATTCTTTTGTGAAAGTGTAAATGATTTAATTAGGTGTAATTTGCGCACTGTTTTATTTCTTTTGTGCGCACCGGTATCTCCTAGAATAAAGTCTTCTGTCTGGCGTCGTATAGGATCAGACAGTCAACAAAGCACAAAGATCGTCTCTAATTGCTTATTGCTAATGTCACTAATGAACTTAAAGAACGGAAACTCTAATCAATCCAATTAAGCGCGGTGTTCTTTATTTGTGAGGGAGGCGCGGCTGAATGTGCTGTGTTGCGTTTGTGTTTAGTTTGTAATCTACGTGACGGGGCGTGTTTTGTGTACAGGGACCACTGTCTCAGAGGTTTCGACAAATTACGTGTTTTGTGTACATGAACCACTGTCTCAGAGGTTTCAACAAATTACGTGTTTTTTTGTTCTGTTGTGTGTCTTGATAATGTGTGTGCAGAAGAATTCATTAGATGCGAATCCTTCTTCAACTTGTCTTTAGCCGTACGGAGAAAAGAAAACATCTCGAGGTAACTACAGGACCAGCCGCTTATCCTGGCGAATGTAGTACAAGGTGTGATTTGTTGTGACAAATACAATCTATTCGTAGTCGCTGGGGGTTCGAATCCTGATAAGCTAACGGCCACAACATAAAATAATATTGCATTTGCATCTTTATAAATTATATATATATATATATATATATATATATATATATATATATATATATATATATATACATAATGTGAAAATAAAAATGTGTGCATATGTATATTTATATATGCACATATGCGTGTGTAAATATACATGTATGTACACTTTATTAATATATAAATGCATATATGAATATATAAGCATTAATATGCATATATATATATATATATATATATATATATATATATATATATATATATATATATATATATATATATATATATATATATAGTTTGCGTGACGATGATAGCGCGCCTGGTTTCCGCATTTTCTAACTGAAATTGTTATTTAAAATCGCGACTCGAAACAGGCTAGAGTTTGGCTTGTGGTAAAATGCAGGACAAACTGTCTTAATCGAGCTGTTGTAAAGGTAATAGCACCAGTCTAAATATCACCTAGACGCCAAGATTAGAAACCTCTCTATTCAATGTCATAGGACTACGGTGGACAGCCTCATTGGAAGATATCTAATCAGTGTTAGAACACATGCCTTTTAAGTTTGAAATCAAACTCTCTACCACTTAACCACATTCCCTCCATGTTATCTTCTTTTTCTTTGATACGACTTAAAAAAAACCAATCCCATTTGATTACAATAAATATATATTTTACCCAACCAATCAGGTTCGTATTGTTGATTTACTGCCGTCCACACCGAATTACCTCCCTTTTATATTTAACAATTATCTTAAAATAAAAGTGCAATAGAGTGTATACGAACTGTCTAAAGAAAAAAAAAATGAGGCGAGGGAATGGTAGAGGTAGGGGGAATGTCGATGGGGAATGGTAATTGGAGGGAATGGCCAGGTTGGGATAGAGTTAAACTAAATATCAATAATATCATACTTAGCATTAATACGTCGTTGTACTCCGTTTCGCCCTGGTCCCCTAATGAACCTCGATTCTCTCCCCTACATCACAGCCTACAATTTACAACGCCCATCGATGTGAGCGCGGACCATTGTAATGATCGGAAATAAAAGGGGGGCTTTACTGCCCAGAAGGTGAAAAGGGGGGGGGGGGGGAGTTGATTGGCATGAGGGTTTAAAGAGTATAACCAGGAAAGGGGGGAAGGGGAGGTGGGAGGAATCGCAATTTGTCCTTCGAAGCTATCTTTGTCTGATAACCCGTTTTTCTTCTTCTTCTTAATGAACAAGCGCAAAAAAAAAAAAAAAAAAAAAAAAAAAAAAAAAAAAAAAAAAAAAAAAAAAAAATGGCACTGGTCTTTAATTTGTAAATTAAGCAGAAGCGACGCCATTGTAAAGGGAGCGAAGTACGAGGATGTAGGCTGATAGGGGTTATTGCGGCCTTATTGTTGTTTCCCCGGGCCATCCCGGCCGCTGGGGCGGGTTAGGGACAACTCGTCTCTAATTGCGTGTAATGTCCCGTTAATTTGTGCCAGTTCGATTACTCCGTACTCTCATTACCTCCCCTGTTTGTTTTAAGTCGGGGGGAAGACACGGCGGGTTTACACACCAATCGTCTGCTCAAGTCTCAAGGGGAGTTCGCTGTAGATTCACGCGCTCGTGCACACACGCACATACACACACACAAACAGACACATACACACATATATATATACATATAAATATATATATATATATATATATATATATATATATATATATATATACTATTTGTATATATATATATATATATATATATATATATATATATATATATATATATATATATATATATATGTGTATGTTTATGTGTGTATTTATAGGGCCTATATGTATGTTTATATGCGTGTGTTTATATATATATATATATATATATATATATATATATATATATATATATATATATATATATGTGTGTGTGTGTGTGTATGTGTCTGTTTGTGTGTGTGTGTGTATAAATATATTTGTGTATACGTCTACGTATATATGCAGATGTATGTATTCATATACATAGATTTATTTAAAAAAATATGTATTTACATATAAATATGTGTGTGTGTGTGTGTTTGTGTGTGTGTGTGTGATTAAGTGTGTGGAAAAAACATTTTTAAAAAAATAAATGTTATTCTTATGTATTTTGGCCAGTACGAGGTAAAACAAAACAATTAACATCCTCATTACTCAAACTAGAACTTTATTTTGTGAATAAAAAAAAATTAAACAAAAAAAAATCGACGGATATAATCCTTTAAAAAAATCTCTCAGAAAAAGTTAGCATACCTTGACTTGAGCATCGACAACAATTTAAATTACCAACATTATCATTAAAAGCGCACTGGTTGCTCTTTCAAATTACCGTATTTTGCCTCCTTTAATTTTTTTTAGCTTCTCACAATTAAGACATTAACAAACGGAGTTAATTTTTTTCATTATGTAGCTTATTCTGTAAAAAAATAACATTATCTTTAAAACAGTTTATGCTTAATTAGATAAATTTATAACGTTTTTAAATATAGGTTTTTTTTCCGGAAAATAAAACATAAAACTCATTATTATTATTATTATTAAATTTGGCTTCGCTCCCCCCACCCCCGCCCTTCCCCGCCCCACCACTATTCCTCGACCAACCAATAAGCTCAATAGGGTCGCGAAGAGCAAAGTCTCGCGCTCATTAAAAAAAATCAGCGCACGCTCGTAATTTGTCGTAACATAAATATTGGCGTGAGTTGAGTTCCTGGTGCATCAACAGTTGCGGCCCTTGATTCGGTAGTATTTTATCCACGGTTACCGGTCCTGAATTATCGCACTTTGTTCTTTTGTTTCTTAAAAGACTGGGTCATTATTTTTAATGAGATGCTGAAATGAATTTTTTTAAATAATTAAGTCAACAACAAATATTGCATATTTTTAAATATATTCTTTGGGACGGCATGGTCGAATGGTAGAGTGTACAGCTTTTAACTCGAAAGTCTCGTGTTCGGATCCACGGTTTGAGTGTTTAGGACTTCCCTGAGTCCACCCAGCTATGATGGGTACCTGACTCAAGTCAGGAAAATCAAGGCTTGGTATAGTACTGAACACACTATCCTTCCTTATGTCGAGGTAAATGAAACAGTTGAACTCTACCTCACCATTCCCGTGAATCAAAGGAATTGAAAGTTACTTTACTTTTAAATTCGAATTACAATCAACTATTAAAAAACACTATATTTCCTGTACACTAATATGCAGGCTAAAACTATTCCCCCTCATCCAGCGGCGTGGTTAATGTTTAGCTACTCAAATATTGTTTCTTTAACTACACAGCTGTTTATTGAAACCGTATGATCCAGCTTATACACTATGTACTGTCTATTTATACATTATGTTTTTAAATCTAAAAATAGAAAATCCACTCCCGACGCCCAACCCCTACCCTTCCCACCACTTCCCAATTAAGCCGAAAATAAAATCAATATCCAGTTACACCCCTTTACTCATTTCTCATGATTCGCCACCCCATCCTTATATCTTATGAACCGTCCCCTTTCCTAACTTTGAACCTACACAACTGATATTTGACCTTTTAAATATCCGACCTTCACCTTTGTCATCATCAAGATCTACAAGAAAACTGCATTATAATGATATAATATTTTTTTGTTGTTGTCCCATTTAAAAAAAAAAAGTTACTTAACTCCATAATTCGATGTATCAACTGCTTTAAAAGTATTTCAGTTTAACTGCATATACTGTAAACCATGGTGCGCGGACCTTTAACCACAAGTGCTTTGACCATAGGTGCTTTGACCACAGAGGGGCTTTGACCATAGGTGCTTTGACCATAGGTGCTTTGACCATAGGTGCTTTGACCATAGGGGCTTTAACCATAGGGGCTTTGACCATAGGTGCTTTGACCATAGGTGCTTTGACCATAGGTGCTTTGACCATAGGGGCTTTAACCATAGGGGCTTTAACCATAGGGGCTTTGACCATAGGGGCTTTGGCAATAGGGACTTTGACCATGTTTAATTATATAGGCCGGCATGGTCGAATGGTAGAGCTTACGACTGCTAGCTTGAAAGTGTAGGGTTTGAGTCTGTAGGACGTCACTGAGGCTACCCTGTCTCGAGTAAAGGAAACTGAGGACTGGGTATGGTTTTAATCATACTCCCCCCCCCCACCCGTATGCTGAGGTCATGAAACAGATGCACTCTACTTGATCTGCCAAATGTGTGTTGGGCAAAACGGGTAAAGATTATGATGATATTGACATATATTGACAGATACTGCGATTAACATACATATTGTTTAAGGCTAGGACTATGCCCCAGGCGCTTTTACTTTTGCCAACTCATGGCAGGTACCCATTAGTGCTGAGGGACTCATCAAACTGACTCTAATCTGAAGATTAGGTTTGTAGCTGTCTGCGCTACCACCAAACCTCGTTGATTTTAACTCACTAGTCTTCGCTAAGCGAAAGGGGGAGTAAGTGTTATTTAACCCTTTGTATACATAGATATACCAAAGGATTTAATTGAAGGGGATGTTAATGTCTATCTTTTGAACTCGTAAATTTTCTGCGGGAGCTTATGGTATACTATCTTAGTGTAACCTTGACATTTGTATATCTAGATATACATAAAGAGAATCTACAAGCAGCATTGAATGCTGAAGTATCGCGCTATCTGTGAATCTCTACCCTATCGACAAGGGGTCCTCAAAGAAAAAGATTTAAGAACCGCTCCTCCCACTCTGGAAGAACTAACATCCTGACAATTCTGTTATTTTTTTTTTCCTTTCCAAATCTCCCGTTCTTGTCCTCTTAGCTCCAGTTAATTAGGATGGAATCCTCGTTATCATTATTCCATTTTCTTTCCTTCTTTTCAATCCTGTATAGATCCTCTTTTTTTTTTTTTTTTTTTTTTTTTTTAAACAATGATTTGATTCGAATCTAAAAAGCCATAATAATTATGAAATATGTTAAACTTTATATTAACTGAAATTTCACTTCTCTACGTGCAACATTGGTTAGGGTTAAGTGAGCTACTAATTGTTAATTGTATCGTCGAGTAAAAAGTAGAATTCTCTTTTTGAACCTGACGGTCCATGGGGTAAGTGAAGTAGAGTTCACCTATTTCTTTAACCTCGGCATATGAAGGGATAGTGTGGTCAACACTATGCCCAGCCACCCTTACTTTCCCTAACGTACGTTAAATAACCATCAGAACATGGTGGAACTCAATCACGTTTTACTGACATGAACTCTGATTCCAACTAAAGAGTTGTATGTTTAGTAGTCTAGCGCTCTACCACTAGACCACGCTATCCCTATTTCGCCAATATACTAACAGATTCGCTGCCCGTACGGTTTTAAGTTAAAGAACCTGTATCTTTTAATGTATTTTCTTCTGTGGTCATTGATAATAACTTAAATTATTTTATTTCTCGATGATTAGCATTGAGAGATGGGGGAGGTGGTATAAGAGTTTTATAACACCTTTACATGTATAAAACGCTCATATCCTTGTATTGATTAGGTAAAAGCCACCAAAGTCAATAGTCCTAATATTTAAACGCTTTTCGATATCCGGTATCGATACGAACCGGCTACATTTCCAATGGTATCGCATCCCCCGCGAACAATGCTTGAGGAGCTTACAGGGAGCTTAAGGCGAGCTAACAGCCACGAATTCCAAACGCACACACACATGTATGCCCGGGGCTTTTTGTTCTCCCAAGTCTCAAATTGTTCTCGGATTAGCTGAGATTTGTGCCAATTGACAAGGCCATGACGCGAGGCGCTTGTCACATTTCTGACATTTTCTTTCTGTTTTTTTCTTCTTTTTGAAGACAAAGTAAAAAGAAGGTGGGTGGGCGTTAAAGATTTTTCAAAAGAAATTAGTTTTAAAGAATGTATCATTTTTTTTTAGTGTTACATTTGAAATAAAGTTTAGATTTTCAATAATTTCTCATGTTTAAATTAAGTAGTCTAAATTGCAGTTGAATCGAGGTTGAGAATTAAAATAAGTATGAAAAGAAAATTAATTTTACAGAATATATCGCCTCCTTTTTCTTTTAAAGTAAAAATAAATGGAAGCTTTTCACTAATTTGGTGTGAAGTTAAATAGTAAACGTTGCAGTTCGATAGAAGATATAAAATAATTTATCGTTTATTATTTTAACCTGTTTGAATATCAGTTTGGTTTAATTTAAAACATTACGATGAAAAGTCAATATTTTTTTTTCGCCTCAGACATGTAATTTACAGCGTCATATCGCCTTGCATGTTCGCTTTAGTATAACAGTTTTCATCATCGGCTTGTGAGGACTGATACAGATTTACAGTAGTAATACTTCTTTTTTACTTGTAGCATACTTTCATTCATTTTAGATGGTTTATTTATACATGGATCTAATAAAAAAAACGCCTAGCTTTTACGTTGGTTACCATAACGGACGGGAAATGTCAAATTATTAATTTTTTAGCAAATAAGTTAGCATTTAGCTATATGTTTTGTGGGTTTCGTTATATGTATATTTAGTTATAAAATATTACATTTATAAAATAAAAGTTCATATTTTACATCAAATGAATTTTGTTTTATTTTTATTGATGTTTTGATACAAAAACATAATGAGGTTGGTGTTGTGTGGGAAGAAAGATTAACCCATCTCCATGGACCCCAAAACATAAAAGTTGTCTAACGTTAATGTACCGCTACTAGGTGATTTTTTTTTTTTTTTTTGATAATCATATGGTGTAGTACGGTATCCACACAGTCAATATGAACATAAACAAGCTTAAACTTTAAATTAGAAAACAGCGGGTAAACTCTACTTCATCTACCAAAAAAAAAAGACAATTCTCTATGTTTTCCCCATGCCTGTTATTCCATCAAGGATTCCTCATTAAGCGTGTCATTGTCTTGCGATCTGTTTCTCCCTGTTACCGCATCTAACAAAAAAAAAATAACAATTACATTTTAATGAACGCGGCTTTTGGTAAGAGAGGCTTGAATAAACAGCGTGGCGTAGACAGGATGAGACGCATGAGCTTAGGGGTGTAGACTTGATCTTGTGGGGATGGGGGGGGGATGGAACAGATGTGGAGGGCGTTATCACCTTTTCATAGATTTCAACAACACAACGGTTCGGGGTAACAGCAGACGATATGTTTTACAAGTTGTCTTGTGCATGTTAGAGGTCAGCTGAATGGGTGAATACAATCTGATGCTGTCGTTGTTAGAAAGTACAATCTGATGTTGTCGTTGTTAAAAGTACAATCTGATGTTGTCGTTGTTAGAAAGTACAATCTGATGTTGTCGTTGTTAGAAAGTACAATCTGATGTTGTCGTTGTTAGAAAGTACAATCTGATGCTGTCGTTGTTAGAAAGTACAATCTGATGTTGTCGTTGTTGTGGTTTGAAAGTACAATCTGATGTTGTCGTTGTTGTGGTTAGAAAGTACAATCTGATGTTGTCGTTGTTAAAAGTACAATCTGATGTTGTCGTTGCTAGAAAGTACAATCTGATGCTGTCGTTGTTAGAAAGTACAATCTGATGCTGTCGTTGTTAGAAAGTACAATCTGATGTTGTCGTTGTTGTGGTTAGAAAGTACAATCTGATGTTGTCGTTGTTAGAAAGTACAATCTGATGTTGTCGTTGTTAAAAGTACAATCTGATGTTGTCGTTGTTAGAAAGTACAAACTGATGTTGTCGTTGTTTTGGTAAGAAAGTACAATCTGATGTTGATGTTGTTAGAAAATACAATCTGATGCTGTCGTTGTTAGAAAGTACAATCTGATGTTGTCGTTGTTGTGGTTTGAAAAAACAATCTGATGTTGCCGTTGTTGTGGTTAGAAAGTACAATCTGATGTTGTCGTTGTTAGAAAGTACAATCTGATGTTGTCGTTGTTAGAAAGTACAATCTGATGTTGTCGTTGTTGTGGTAAGAAAGTACAATCTGATGCTGTCGTTGTTAGAAAGTACAAACTGATGTTGTCGTTGTTGTGGTAAGAAAGTACAATCTGATGTTGATGTTGTTAGAAAATACAATCTGATGCTGTCGTTGTTAGAAAGTACAATCTGATGCTGTCGTTGTTAGAAAGTACAATCTGATGTTGTCGTTGTTAAAAACTACAATCTGATGTTGTCGTTCTTAGAAAGTACAATATGATGTTGTGGTAAGAAAATACAATCTGATGTTGTTGTTGTTAGAAAGTACAATCTGATGCTGTCGTTGTTAGAAAATACAATCTGATGTTGTCGTTGTTAGAAAGTACAATCTGATGTTGTCGTTGTTAGAAAATACAATCTGATGTTGTGGTAAGAAAATACAATCTGATGTTGTTGTTGTTAGAAAGTACAATCTGATGCTGTCGTTGTTAGAAAATACAATCTGATGTTGTTGTTGTTAGAAAGTACAATCTGATGCTGTCTTTGTTAGAAAATACAATCTGATGTTGTCGTTGTTAGAAAGTACAATCTGATGTTGTCGTTGTTAGAAAATACAATCTGATGTTGTGGTAAGAAAATACAATCTGATGTTGTTGTTGTTAGAAAGTACAATCTGATGCTGTCGTTGTTAGAAAATACAATCTGATGTTGTTGTTGTTAGAAAGTACAATCTGATGCTGTCGTTGTTAGAAAATACAATCTGATGTTGTTGTTAGAAAATACAATCAGATGTTGTTGTTGTTGTGGTAAGAAAATACAATCTGATGCTGTCGTTGTTAGAAAATACAATCTGATGTTGTCGTTGTTAGAAAGTACACTCTGATGTTGTTGTGGTTAGAATGGACAATCTGATGATGTCGATTTCGTGGTTAGAAAGTACAATCTGATGCTGTCGTTGTAAGAAAGTACAATTTGATGCTGTCGTTGTTAGAAAGTACAATCTGATGCTGTCGTTGTTAGAAAGTACAATCTGATGTTGTCGTTGTTAGAAAATACAATCTAATGTTGTGGTTATAAAGTACAATCTGATGCTGTCGATTTCGTGGTTAGAAAGTACAATCTGATGCTGTCGATTTCGTGGTTAGAAAGTACAATATGATGTTGTCTTTTTTATGGTTTCAAAGATTCTACACAAGGTGGTATTAATGTTTACCCAACGTTGTAGAAGAAAATACATATGTGAAATTATACTGCCACTTGGGTAGGTGACATAGATCCCGTTGTACACAAAGCTCAATGTAAACATTGTTGAGAATAGCTTGAGATAGCACCCAACTAAATTTGTTGTGTATGTAGTTCGGTCTTATGTTCTGGTTGTCACCAAGAACATTCTACAACAGTCAACAGGAACTATATTATATATATATATATATATATATATATATATATATATATATATATATATATATATATATATATATATATATATATATATATATATACGTATGTGAGGGCAACTGTCACGCTATAATTGCTCAATTAAAAATTGTTGATGAATATTTTTGAACAATCCGCGATGTACTGAGGCCACGGTAAACAAACCGCGAAGTAGCGAGGGGTGACTATATTACAAACATTGAATAAATACAATAGCGTTAAAGGCTTTAATGATTATGTGTTTTTTAAGGCTGAAACTACCTTAAGCAGTCAAAGATATTAAAATCCGAAAATAATTTTAATTTTTTTTCTTATAATCTGCATTTTGATTCGTATATGTTCATGTAGTTCAATGCAGGTTTAACTGTTTCAAAAGTATGTATTTTATATTACAGTATTTAGTCTAAAACAAAGAGTTAGAAAACCGGAAGTTCTACACTAAAAAGAACAATCCCCACATTCTTCAATCAACACCAAGCGTACCTTTTCTTACCTACTTCCGGTTAGCGAGCGATACATCACTACGTCACACCCCCTCCCCCCAACTGTATGCAAATACAAACGGCACCCCGTTCTCGCGCGCTCCCAGCATTCCATCCACATTCCCCACCCGGCGCCGTAGACACTGATACCCCCGTACGGCCGTAATGAAACAATTTAGTGTCGCAACCCGCGCGGGCTGGGTTGACATATCGTGTGCCTGTCCAACCCGATCCATCTACCATCTGTCCACCAGCTCTGTTGGGTTGTTTTTTTTTTTCAGCCGCTTCTATCATCCGTTTCCAACATAATTTTTAGCAGTCACGTTACGATGATAAGAAGAATTTTCATTCTCGTGTAGTTGTCTCCCTTATTTATTACCTCCCTTACTTCTCTCTGTAGGGACAAGGTTTTACTTCAAAATATACTTAACAAATAAAATATTGTTTTTTTTTTTAAATTTAAATTTAAAAAAATGAACTCTTACACAATGTACATTGTAAACTTGTTTTTTATACGAATAAAATAAATTTAAAAATAATAACAGCATAACAAAATTTAAAAAAAATAAAAAAATAAAAAATAAAAAACAATAGGCAACAGTTCTAAAAAGATTTGATTAAAATGTCGACGTTGAAAAACATGTAATGATCTGTACGGAACTAACCTTCGTATTTTTTTTCACGCTCTTTGCTTAACAAAAAGAACAAACAAAAAATGCTTTATTTTTTTTTTAGAACTTTTTAATCAAGTTTTACTTAGTACATTTTAAAGATTTTTTTCCCATTAAAAAAGTAAAGTCACTCAACCTCTAGTGCCGTAGATGTTTTTTTTTCTAAGAACCATTGTGATAAAAAATAATGCGTTACATCTCTTCATCTTTGTTAATGTTCACTCGATTGTCTTTGAGATTAATCACCCACTCACACTTATTTTTATAGGTTCATGTTATATCCAGCCCATGTTGTCCGTGTTATATATAACCAGCCCAAATTATATCCAGATAATATTGTCTAGGATATATCCAGTCCATGTTATTTCCGCTCCACGATATATCCAGCCCATGTTCTATCCAGCCAATGTTATATCCAGCCAATGTTATATCCAGCCAATGTTATATCCAGCCCACGTTATATCCAGCCAATGTTATATCCAGCCAATGTTATATACAGCCAATGTTATATACAGCCAATGTTATATCCAGCCAATGTTATATCCAGCCAATGTTATATCCAGCCCACGTAATATACAGTCCACGTTATATCCAGCCCATGTAATATACATCCCATATTATCCATGTTATCTCGAGCCTTTGACCATTTTTTTGAAAAACCAGCCCTACAGAATTAACTTCATATTCTACAATACATCTCATCCACACCCTTACATCCGAACCTCGTCGTTATTATATTCCCTCCGTTTCCATCCAACGCGAGATAACTCCCGTCAATTTTTTTTGCATTGTCCTGCAGACTTACTTGCCCCTCATGACCCGAATCTCCGCTTCATCCGTTATCCAGTTGCCCCCCCCCCCCCCCCGCCAGCCCCCCCCCCCCTCTCTCTCCACCGTCCGCCCGTTTTGAACCCCCTTACGTTCCTCATGCATCGTATATGTTTTTGATTGTTTTTCCATCCGGGCTCCCACAGCCGATTCTGTTTTACGCGATTTCTTCCAAGAAATTAGATTGCTTTGGTCGTGTTACGACTTAAAAAACATGAAATGTGATTGTTTTTCCAAAATTCGTTTTTCCGTTCTCCGAACTCGTTTCTAGAAAAAATTCCCCCCCCCCCCCCTTCTCCATCCCCCCGTCTCCTATCATTCCCTCCCCTTCTTCCGGTCACCGTTTCACTCTTTTAAACCATCTCAAAGAAAATAATTTTCACCCCCCTCTCTCTCTTCTTTCTCGTTGTCGGAATATCTGTCCCTAAAATTTTTTTTTATTTACATTTTTTTTCCTCTCCCCTTGTTCGCTTCCTTCCCTTGGCAAGCGAGGTTTGTTAACTCCAAGTTTATGAGAAAGATATTTTTTTGTGCGCCCGTCCCCCCCCCCCCCCCTCCTCTACGTCTGATTGATTGTTTGCGTGGCCAGATTAAATGCATCTTAACAACATTCGCTGTCCTATTCGGCAAGTTATCATTTTTAAGTCGTCCCTTTATCAAACATCTTAATTGCATCGACTGTGCTTTCTAATGATATCGTCTTGTGAGACAAGCATATACACACATACACACACATTTATATATATATATATATATATATATATATATATATATATATATATATATATATATATATATATATATATATATATATATATATATATATATATATATATATATATATATATATATATATATATATATATATATAGGCTATATATATAGATATATATAATTATATATTTATATATATATATATATATATATATATATATATATATATATATATATATATATATATATATATATCTATATATATATATGTGTGTGTGTGTGTGTAAGTGTATATATATTTATATATATATATATATATATATATATATATATATATATATATATATATATATATATATATATATATATATGTGTGTGTGTGTGTGTGTAAGTGTATATATATATATATATATATATATATATATATATATACATATAAGGAATATGGACATACTCATCTCTCACAAATACATTTTAAATTATCTCGAAACTGCAAATATAGTTTTATCTTTCCTAAGTTAATTTTTAACCTTGATTTTTTAATGTTGATCCAAAGTATTTTAAGGATAAGTATTTATAATTTCAACCATATTGCTACTTTTGCATTACACAATTGGTTGCTTTAGTCCTTTTGTAATTATTTTTGTTGTATTAGCTACGATATGTACAGGCTTAATGTTGTAATGTATATTTTATTTACAAATTTAAAAAAGAAATGACAACAGAACCTTATCTTTTGTTTATTTATTTTAATTTTTTTATCGTTAACTAGATGTGCGTTTATATAGAATCTAGTTCATTTTTTTAGGTTTATAGTACAAAAAATGAAATTCGATGAATTGTCTCCCTTGGTTCAATACTAAGACGTGTCAAGCGCATGCGGCTAAAGCGTGCATTGTTGATATATCCGGGAGATAACTCTAATATATATATATATATTTTAAAACAACTTTTCCTTTAGATGATTGAATTCACATTCGAATTGGAGTTGTTTTTTTTATACGCACGTGCAGATGAAGAAATAAATAATGATTAAGGCGTGTCAAATCTTCGGACCTGTCAATCATATTCCATGTTCTGGCGTGCGATCAGCGCAGAAAGATGAGCAAATTTGAAGCTGAGTCTACCTCGTTTTACGCTTTAAAGCAGTGGTTCTTAAACTGTTTTCTTTAGTGATTCTAAAACTATGTCGGTAGTGGTTCTTAAACTATTTCAGTAGTGGTTCTTAAACTGTTTCAATAGTGGTTCTTAAACTTCAAACTAAAGTGGTTCTTCTAGTTTTCACAGTTATGGTTATTATCCTTTTTTCGATGGTGGTTCTGAAACGTAAATCGTTTATGGTTCTTAATTTAGTCTTGAAATTATCTAAATCATCTCTTGGTAGTGATATTAATGTTTTGTGAAATAAAAAAATTATTTGCAGCATTCATAATAGTTTTTTTTTTCAATCGTGACTAGATCTATCTTTTCATTGACCTAAGAAGTAATATTTTGGTAACAGTGACGTCGTGTGTCACCCGATTTTCAGATTTGGTGTCACCCCGTAAATAGTGTCAACCGGTGCGGACCGCACCCCCTCACCCGCCGTGTGACGCCACTGGTTGTTTAAAGTCTTAGCTCCTAAAAGCTTCTTCTATTGTATGTCTGTATGTAGGCCCAGTGGTTTATTTCTATTGTTTTAAAAGTAAAATTTCCTTTTGGGACCAGACAGTCGCTATTGTAGATGAAGCAGAGTGGATCTGTTTATGTGACTTCGCTATATGGGATAGTGTGTCTGTGTTGGGTGAAATTAAACATGTCTTACAGGCACAACTATGGGATCCAAACTCGAAACACTTGTATTCGTGCGCTATACCGTCCGACCACATGATCCCCAATCATGGTTTATATCTTTTCCTTGTTTTTTTTTTTTTTTAATTCTTTTTGCTGCAGTGTTTATTTTCATAATCTCTGAACACTCACTGCTTAAAGCGTTTTTAGACGTGGACTTCTCTTCTTCATCTTCGTTCTTAATTGTAATATTTGACGGGATTTCCTCCAACACAATTAAGTATATCTTGTCAACTTGTTACGCTTTTCTTTGTAGATTTGCTTCCATAACCTTCGTCCAACCAAGAACTACAAGACAGCAGTTGTTTGATTTTGAAGTTTCCTCTCCAAGATGAGTTGTTATCCCCAGCTATCAAGCCTCATCTCTCGGGGGTTCGAACTCTGGACTTCTTCGGATTAGCAGCCATGAGTATTGCCGGCCCGACCCCGACGAATCCTAAATCTGGACAATAACAGAGATTTGAATTCCTATGTTTCGGTATTTGTTTTCTAGAGTTCAGCCTTATTTCATAATTTATGAGCTGTCAATAAGCCCATTTGGTTTTTTTTACAAGCTTTTATTTAACTCACTTCCTCTGTCGACAGTCTGTCTGTCTAGACGGAAACGCAGGAGTGAAAATTCGGACAGTTCTACTTGACCGATACGATTCACAGTTGGCACGTGGGTCAAGACATGAAGACAATGCAATCTGAATCTAAATTTGACTTAATTGGATGCCTAATTAATTTTTTATGAATTAATTAAAATTTGGACCGAATTAGTAGGCATGTCTAGCCAACCACACCACACGCGTCATCACCTTCAATAGCTGCGCCATCACGTAATGGCTGCGTTCAAAAACCATTGCGCGCCTACTGAACGTGATGTTCAGTAGGCGCGCAATGGTTTTTAGTCATGTAACTCTATTGTAAAAAAAACATGTAAAGTACTGAAAAAAAAAATTCATAAAAAACGTTTTAATAACAAGCTTTTATGTAACAATGCACTAAAAAGTAGAAAATAAATTATAGACTACTATTTAAATAACTATAAAGAAAAGCGTGGGTGTCTTCCTTAACATTAGTAAAGGTATCCAATAGATACTAAAGTGACCCACGCTTTTCTTTATAGTTATTTAAATAGTAGTCTATAATTTATTTTCTACTTTTTAGTGCATTGTTACATAAAAGCTTGTTATTAAAACGTTTTTTATGAATTTTTTTTACAAGCTTTTATTTAACTCACTTCCTCTGTCGTCAGTCGTCGGTCGTCAGTCTAGACGGAAACGCAGGAGTGAAAATTCGGACAGTTCTACTTGACCGACACGATTCACAGTTGGCACGTGGGTCAAGACATGAAGACAATGCAATCTGAAACTAAATTTGACTTAATTGGATGCCTAATTGATTTTTTATGAATTAATTAAAATTTGGACCGAATTAGTAGGCATGTCTAGCCAACCACACCACACGCGTCATCAATAGCTGCGCCATCACGACCACGTAATGGCTGCGTTCAAAAACCATTGCGCGCCTACTGAACGTGATATTCAGTAGGCGCGCAATGGTTTTTAGTCATGTAACTCTATTGTAGATAAAACATGTAAAGTACTGAAAAAAAATTCATAAAAAACGTTTTAATAACAAGCTTTTATGTAATGATGCACTAAAAAGTAGAAAATAAATTATAGACTACTATTTAAATAACTATAAAGAAAAGCGTGGGTGTCTTCCTTAACATTAGTAAAGGTATCCAATAGATACTAAAGTGACCCACGCTTTTCTTTATAGTTATTTAAATAGTAGTCTATAATTTATTTTCTACTTTTTAGTGCATCATTACATAAAAGCTTGTTATTAAAACGTTTTTTATGAATTTTTTTTAGTGATACGTGAACAAAGTAAACGTTAACCTCGAAACAAGACGTAAACGTCACGCCTTAAGGCGAACCCACTAGAAGATTCGAATGTCAAACGTTTTGTGGGTAACCTTCTTGTTCTACTTGAAAGAAAATGTTTAAAAAAAAAAAATACTGGTTTAAATTAAGTTAATTTATTCTTAGGCATACGTTCATTAGAACAATACTCCAGAATTCCTTCCCCTTGTTAAAAGGGTTCTTTCCCCTGGTTAACCCCGTCCATCCCGGGCGGTAAATGGGAGATTACTCCGAATTAAAGTGCAGCATTGTGAAAATGATGCTCTGTCCATTTTGTCAGGCTGAGACCCTCATCCCACGTTCACCCCACCCCCGGGCTGTTTTATTTTGTTCCCGTCATGCGCTGGGAGTTTTCGATGTTTAAAAAAAAAAGTATATTTTCAGCTTCATTGTTGGATAGAAAAGAACTGGAGACATTTTTCTTATACCTTTTTGAAATGAACTATCTCACCTTGTGTAAATTCGAAAAAAATAAATATTGGCAAAGCCTTAGTCATAAGAATATTGTTTCAATGAGATTGTTAAAGACATTTCACAAATGACATAAACAAATTTAATTATTTAAATATACGATTTGATTATAAATTAGTTTACATGGACAATTAAATGAATGTATTTTTTTTCTTAATCGACTATTTTGCTGTGGTCCAAAGTCAAGACTGCTAAAAGTAAATGTCCGAGCATGGTTGGACACTTTGCAAAAATGTCCAAGAAAAGTAGGGTTTATGGTTAATAGGGCCTACTCATACAAGTGGTTAGTGCTTTTTGCGTTTTCTAATAAGAAGAGTTCCGCAGTTATTCTATCAACCTGCCCATGTACGCTTCAACCTCTATGCCTTTTTACTCATCTGTCCTTTTGCCCGTCTGATATTTTATTCATGTTCTCTTTTACTTATCTTCTCATATATCCAGCTGCTATGTTATCGAGATGCTCTTTTACCCCATTAACTACTCTGCCCTTTTACTTACTTATCTGCCCTTTTGTTCATCTGCCCATTTACACATCTTCCGATCTGTCAATCTGTCCTTCTGCACACCCGTCCATCTGTCCACTTACTCCTCATTAAAATATCTGCCTAAAAGATACAAAGAGAATCACAACTTCTGAAAAATCCGGAATTTGCATTGGGCAAAGGGCTTTAGCGCAAGATTACTTTTTACACCGGACGATCCCCCCCCCCCCCCCTCTCTACTCACCCGTCCACCCCGACCCCTAATGCCAGCATATCTTTCACTGAGAGGGATTGTGGGCGGCAGCGCCTTAAATTTGCATTCGATTCCAGACAATCCTGCCAGTCTAGCGGAGACTTTGGCATTCCGTTGTTAATTTATCGGTTGGCCGGTTGTGGAACAAGAGACTGTGGGGGACGTTTGAGGACATTGTTGGCTGGGGGGTGGGGGAGGGTGGTTGGGGGGTGGGGGAGGGTGGTTGGGGGGGGGTAGACGTAACTGGGGCGTATAGAGAGCAAGGAGGACAACATTTGAAAGATTTGGAATGAGAGAAAAGAAAGGTTGAAATAAAAATCTGAAAGTTTTAAAGACTTGAGAATTGGAGACAAAAGTGAAAGGGAGAGAAGGAAAAAACGAAAAAAAAATTCTGAGAAAAAAAAACTTGGGAGAAAAGTCTTTAAAATACATTTAAATACTTGCTTAAGGAAGAAATTTTGAAATTGCATCCATAATAAATTGACAATAAGCGATTTTCGCCAATTTTTATCCGAAATAATTTTTAACTTGGTGCTACTGTCGTCAGATTCATCAGCAATTGAGGGGGGGGGGGGGTGAGGGTGAGGGAGGCATCCATACATACCGTCATGCATTTTTGACGATTTTTACTTTCTCATCTCCATCCACACACCGTCACAAAAAAAACCGACACCCCCCCCCCCCAAAAAAAAAAAGGACGTCACACCATTCACACCTCAGTCAACGACCCCCCCCCCACACACACACACACACACAAACATTGCATTTAATTATTTTTTTTTAAACATCGTTTTATTTTTCTAAAATATTGGGTGAGCTAGGTCAACATAGGGTATATTAATCAATTTCTATTACAATTTATTAAAACGAGGAATAATGGCCAAGACTGTGTTTTTTAAAGTGCAAAAGTGTGAGATATCACTATCTGAACCCCCTTCACCTTCATCAGTGTCATCTGTGTTAAGTCAACAAAATTCTACTGCCGTCAGTGTAACCTAAAATACATAGACAAAGTATGACGTTGACAATATTCAATTGTTGGGTTTCTTTAAGTCTATCAATTGAATAATTAATCTCTATTTTAGTAAACCACACACTTTATTGAATATCAAGTTAATCCTCATGATAAATGTAAAGTATACTTTTAAATCCAATGTATCTAACTTTTAAAAAAAATTGAAAAATATAATCTTAACTATTCTCGTGGCAAAAAAAAAATTAGAAAAAAAAACAGCATAAGATTTGAACTTTCCGTTTAAAAAAATACCATCGCTCTGGAACCGGAAGTGGCGCATCAACAGACATCAGTGTCGACTGCGTATCCGCACCTGCAGAGGTTAGTATTGACAGAGTGCCTGTTAGTCGAAGGCTTGCTGTAAATCGATCAGCCCGGCGCAGATAAATAAAAACAAATCGAAAGTAAAATACGAAAACACGAATTGACGCGCGGCGCACGTTTTGAAATAAATTGAAAATCCATTTTCTTTCTGAATCAACAAATATACACTCTTGAATTTCATTTTTTCCCCGACATCGTTTTCGGGATAATAAGTGTGTATGATGTTAAATAAAGCTTCGAAAATAACGTAAAGTCGTTGATGTAATTTACAGGTTGAAGCGGAGTTTATGGATCGCACCAATACTTGAAATTATATGATAACAAATATTACCGATAAATGGACGCTTTGTTCGAAAGTCAGTATATATATAAGTGAATATGTAGAAAATCAAACATATTAAATAACTTTTCATATGAATAATATAAACAAATATCATTTAACTAACCATATATTTTATATAACTCAACAAATATTATACCACTATACATGCATACAGTATAACTAAACATTCATAGTATATAAGTAAAGATACATATTATGTCACAAGCATAATTACTATTTTAGTAAAAATGGGTAATAATAATCATCATCATCTTTTCCCGTTTGTGTCTAAGACACATGGGGCAGGTGAAATAGAGTTCAGGTGTTTCAGAGACATCAGCACAGGAAAGGATAGTGCGTTCAGCAATAGACCAGACGACTTTACTTTCCCTAACGTGAGTCAGGTACCCATTAGTGCTGGGTGCACTCGGGGACGAAGTATGAGCACAACTAAAAAAATGGAAAAAAATAATACTAGACACAATATGAAAAGCGTACCCATACGAATAAAACGTGTGAACATTTTGTCGAGCGTAGGTCTTAATCGAATTGTTGGAAAATAAACTGGTAATGTAATATCAATATAGCACCGTTCGTATGAAAGTATGTAGAATATTTAGTATTTATTGAAGTTTTTTTTTAATGTTTTAGTTTTCGTTTGTGTACTCCCCTTACCCCCACCCTCCCCTCCCTCCAAGGGTCTGGCCATGGGTGATACAAAATGGAGTGGCAGCGGGATAAGGTTTGGGAGAATGAAAAAGACAAGAACGACATATTATAAGTTTAGCATATTGTGCTGATGACACGGTCTGGTCGGCAGTGCACACGTTGCTAGTCTGAAAGTCTCGAGTTCGAACCTTGGATTCCAGTCCGTTGGACGCTCTGAATCCCCCCAGCTCTGATCATTACCTGACTTACGTAAATACGGTTGGGCATAGTACTGACTATAACATCCCTTTTTATGTAGAGGTCACAAAAATAGATGAACTCTACTTCATTCGAGTGGGTAACTTCTTTGTAGCTTACTTGGTTCAAATGGTCACATGTCAATTAATTTTACTTCAAATAAATTAGAGCAGCCATATTGCCCCCCCCCCCCTCCACACACACACCCACATCCAACACAACCAAAAAGAAAAAGAAATCGTCGGATGATTGTGTTTTGACTCAGATGTGTAAAATAAAAATTCAAAGACCTTCCATGATTATAAAAATATATAGGACAAACCTTGGTAATACCAAACAACGAGTGTTTCAGAGTTTCAATGATAATTTACAAACAAAGAATTTACGTTCTAAATCGGTAAATTGAGTGATGAAACAAATAAATATTATTTTTTGTTAAGCCAATGTGAAGTTTAGTTTGAAACATTACAATCAGCGCGTTACATTTTTTGGTGTCATTTTTATTTTCAAATACATGTTTTAATTTAGATGTTTTCATTTTTTTTATATCCAATGTATAGCTTGTCTTAAATCTTTGAAAGGAAAAAAAAATTCAATGAATTGCAGAAAATTGAAACATTCCCAAATTCTTCAAAAAAATTTTTTTTATTAAAAAAAAAAGAAAATATAAAAAAAGAAAGAAATTTGCTCTATACACACACGCAAACACGCACACATACACACACTCGTATAAACACACACACCTGATTAAGAATGTATTCGGCGATTCGCGTTGTACTGTCGCGCACGTTTTCATACAAGTAATAGAAAGCCATTTAATTATTATAAGATTTATTTGTTTCTCGCCCGTCCGCACGTGTTTGTACAACAACGAGGAAAGCGAAAGCATAATCTTGATTACAATTGCAAAAAAAAAAAATAATAATAAAGTTAAAAAAATTTAAACTACGTTTGAAAAGAGAAAAAAAAAATATCGCAATGCACGCTGGGAATCATAATAAATAAAGACAATCTCAAGGGAGACAACAGCAAACTCACTGCACCCCATTTCCGGTTACAGATTTATTTATAGACCAGGCTTAAGCTGTAAGAAAATAAACTATAAAGATAAATAAAACAAAGTTATTATAGATATTTTTTTATCAGTAAATCGATGCTTCAATAACCCCCCCCCCTCCATACCCCTATTACGCTGCATGCGCCAGGTTACAATCCCCAATTCCGCACCCCCACTGCAACCGCCCTCCTTCCCAATTTAGCCCAATCAACATTTCGATGTTAAAGAAATAAAAAAAAAATATGGAGGATAACTTGATAGACGTAAAGAGAGATGAATAACAAGACAGCGATGCCATTTTTTTCCCTGCGTGTTTTTAAGAGCTTTCCTACCCGAGGACATGATTGTCCCCCTTATATCCGCCAAGCGCGGGAATTTAGATTGGATGGATTGTTCCCCCTGTGTCTGTGACGATAGCGTTGGACGCTATGACATTGTTCCCTTGACTTTCCAACTGCAGAGGTTAAAACGGAGCAATCGAAGAACGCGGAGTTTTAGCAATCGCCGGAAATGAATCCGTATCGTTTTTAATGCAAGAAAGATAGCTTTTTGATTTAATATTATTGCTTCGCAAGAATATTGAAAAGAGAGAGAGGAAAAAAAACAATAGCACGAAAATATTGTTTATTTTAATGGTCTCCAAAATAGCATTTAACCGATTTTACCTTCTTCTCCTTCGTTCTTAATTTTATTAACTCTGGAGGATTTATATAAACAAGCTAACTTCGTGTATAAACTGCACTGTAGTCTCCAGATATGCGAGTGTCCTATATAGTTTTTCCATGAGACGGGTGTATAGGGACCAATGTTTTGATTGCACCTGGTTTTTTCAAAGAACAGTCCTGAAGGACGTGCTCTGCATTCTCCGGTGCCATGGATTTACCTTCTAATAATCTGAATTTAAAATGAGTGTAAATTAAAATTAATATAAGTAAATAAATATTGACATCAATGGAAAATAAAATTTATTATTTAAGCCTATTTAAACTTAATCAACATTCATTAACATTTCCATCTTCTTAATAATGCCAAGCATTTTTTTTAAAATTTGTGTTATGGATAACTCATTATTTTAAACTGCGAGTATCAAATCATTACAGATGATATGACCATTTGCAATTAAAAAGTCATTTACAATCAGAGGACCAAAACACGATCAGTATGCTGTTTTTAGCATATTTTATACCCTATTCGCTTCAGCGTTCCACAAACATACATTATCTTAATATGGTTATTTTTTATTTTTTTTGGAATTCTCTCTTAAACAGCGCGCGTGGTTGAAACAAAGGAAATTTCTAAGGTGAAATGGAAAATAAATTATAAAAGTTAAAAACGTATTTACAATACATTATAAAAAAACAAACAAAAATATAACAGTTTTTTTCTTTGATGACGTAATTTTAATCAGCAGGAGACCACTTCGGATAATTAATTTCTTTAATGAAGCCATCGTGCACGTATAGTATTGTTCTAGTGATCAGAATTCCGGAACAACATTGACTGTTTTTTTTTTAAACGACATTGTTTCGTTGATACCATCACGTTTTGTGGAGAAAAAAAGTATCTCTCTTTGAGTTATACCACACATATTACGTTACGAATAGGGTATGTAAGAACATATCAACGAAGACTCATCTACACTTAATCATATATATATATATATAAATATATATAAATATATATATATATATATATATATATATATATATATATATAATATATATATATAAATGTATATATGTATATACATACATATATGTATATAAATTTAGGTATATATATATATATATATATATATATATATATATATATATATATATATATACATATATATATATATATATATATATATATATATATATATATGCATGTCGTTGAGTATGTTTATATGCGTGCATGTGTGTGTATGTGTGTGTTTGTGCGTGTGTGATCT